>NC_089255.1:72149657-72453672 GCF_963930625.1 Muntiacus reevesi
CAAAGAGTCGGACATGACTTTGCAACTCAATAATAGCAGTCCATCCTAAAAGAGATCAGTCCAGAGTGTTCATTGGAAGGACTGATGTTGAAGCTGAAACTCCAATACTTTGGCCACCTGATGCAAAGAGCTGACTCATTTGAAAAGACCCTGATGCTGGGAAAGATTGAAGGCAGGAAGAGAGGGGATGACAAAGGATGAGATGGTTGGATGGCATCACGGACTCAGTGGATATGAGTGTGGGTAGGCTCCGGGAGTTGGTGATGGACAGGGAGGCCTGGAGTGCTATGGTCAATGGGGTCACAGAATCAGACACGACTGAGCAACTGAACTGAAATGAACAACAAAGCTACTTCATTCACTCATTTTACTTCTAAAAATGCTGTCCTTAGAAAATCTAATATAGGTAGAGGGTATTTGACATGGCTTTATATATACTTATGGTGACAATTATTTCTAGGATAAAACATTATTTTATAACTCTAACACTTAAATATATAATAAATAGCAATGTATGAATGTGTAAAATGACTCAGTACTATAAAACCAGAAATGTTTCAAAGAACACCAAGCTTTTCCACTCACTCCCCCAATATGCTGACATTTATCAGACTAGACACAGATCAGTATGTTCTTAGTAAATAAAGCCTGCTTTGTTATTGTTTATAGTTGAAATGGGATAGCAATACCAGACAGAGCTTCCTTATAATTAGACCCTTCCTTATTAGCAACATGTCTCAGGTATTTAGCTCTCTGGGACCACTAGAACAAGCAAAAAATGTATAGTTACTTGAATATTTACATGCTCAAGTATTCCTCTTAAATTTTCTATGGCAGTATTTCATGCATAAGTAAGCCATAAGAAAAAACATACAGACTATATTAAAACCAATTTTTAAAAACTTGTATAATAAATACAATTTTAAAAGTCAAGAAAATGAAATATAAGCTTAGATTGAAAGAAGATATTTGTCACACATGTATCTTTCAAAGGAGACATATCCAAGATAAAATGAAAAACTTCTTCAAATCAATAGGAAATAGGCAGAGAACCTAATTTACAAAAAAAGAAAGAAAGAAACTTACGAGTGGGCAACTACAATAGAGATTACCTAAACAATGTGATTTTTAAAGGTTTTCAAAATCATTAAATATGGGGAAATTCAAATTAAAGCCACAATTAGATGTCAAATACACACACAGACTGCAATGACTTAAATGTAAAAGGCTGCCAATATACCAAGAATATACCAAGAACATGGAGAACATATGGAGCAACTGGTCTATCAGGTTTTCTAGTGGGAATGTCAAATAATATCACTTTCAAGACTCTTTGACAACTTCTTAATAAAACCAAACTCCTACCAATACTACAACTCATCAATTTAATTCCTATGAATATACACTACAGAAGTCTGTAAATATGTTCACTAAAAGAAATTTCATAGTATGTTTATATATAACAGCCCCAACTTAGAATCAACCCTCATGTCCATCAGCCATAGAATGAAGATGGCACCTTTGATATATCCATATAATTAAAGACTACATATATACTGTATGATTCCACTTATATGAAGTTTAGCATCAAAATAGTGGTTACAACAAACAACTCAAACGTCCATCAATGGATAAATGAATAATCAAAATGTAGTAAATTCATGCAGGAGAATATTATTTACTCATTAAAAAGAAATAAAGTACTGATACATATTGTAACATGGATAAAACTGGAAGACATGCTAAATGAAATGAACCAGTCACAAAAGGCCACATATTATATGAATATGATTCCACTTATAAGAAATGTCCAGAACTAGCAAATCCATAGAGACAGAGAGTAGATTAGTCCTTTCCAAGGACTTGGGGGAGGGGATAATAGAAAGTTATCACTAAACAGACTGAAGTTTATTTTCCAGGTGATGAAAATGTTCTGGAGGGTGGTGATGGGTACACAGCATTGTTAATCTACTAAAAGTTGTACATTTTTAAATGGTGAATTTTATATGTGAATTATATCTCAATTTTTAAAGCTGATTACTCTGGAGTGGGGAAAGTGAAATATGCACATGAAAGTGAAAGTGTTAGTCCCTCAGTTGTGTCCAATATTTGCAACGATATGGACTGTAGCTCCCCAGGCTCAGTCCATGAAATTCTCCAGAGAAAAATACTAGAATGGGTAAATATTCCTTTTACCTGGGTGTGGCATGGGATGAGACTTTCTGAGTGATAAAAATGTTTTTATCTTGATCTAAGTAGCAGTTATATGGTATACACATATATAAAACATATTGATCTCTATGCCTATGATTTGTATGCATTATGTGTGTGTATGTATGGGTGTGTCAAACAAAACACTATATGGAAAATCATTACTGTCACCAGTTTGTAACCACTAAAAATATTAGCGTTAGGCAAATTTGGATAGAATTAAGTTGTACCACATATGGGATAGAACAGGAGACATGACTAATTTCATTAAATAGTTACATAGTATTGGTATAGAGTGTCTTTTATATGTAAGACATATAGGAGATGGCATTAATAGTTACAGTTTCTGCATGCAAGTTGCTTGCCTATCTCACCAGAAAAGTAAGACACACTCACTACTCAGTCAAAGTTACAGGGAAAGGTAAGCAAGTTGCAAAAAAAGAAGCCAGCTTTAGAGGAAATAACTGGCAGCAGCTCAGAAGAGGGTATAATTAAGGAATGTTTGAGGGAAAGTGAGCTGGTCCATGAAGGCCAAACCAAAGTGAGACTTGGCTATTTTACAATTAATCAATCTTATGAGTGTGAAACCTCTTTTTCACTTTATGTAATTGAAACAACTTTTCTTAAATTATTGGTACATCATAATGAATTTTTTTTAGAACATAATGAATTTCTATCACTAAAAGCAATGTCTACTGTCTTAAGTTTGTATCAATGCTATTCATAAGACCTGAAAACGGAATAGTAAATACTGCTAGCTATTTGTCTACTTAATAGTATATATGTTGTCATGGTGACTAAACTGTTCCAATGTTTTAGGACCAAAAATAAACTTTTCTTACTTACTTTTCTTACTAAATGAGTCCATTTAGTAGCACAGGGGAAATACATATGTTTTTTTGTAAGTTTAAGAAATTCTGTCAAAACTCATTAGTATTCTGCAATATTCCAGAAACCAAATTATCATCTTTTTGATATAGCATGTTATGTTGACACTATTAAAAGGATTTCAGGGAAATTAACCCAAAATTAATTTTGATTTATGTGTTTATTACTGACATCGATATTTGTCACCAATGTCTTCATTTCTGAGAAACCAGACATGTCAGTAATCAAACTTGCAATTTGCATCATCCAGAAAACAGCCATGAATACAAGAGTAAGTAAAACTGCCCATGAAAAGAAGACTTGCAAGCATATGATATCTGCCTCAGAGGTTGCTTGATTCTTTTTTCTTAAACCATATATTGAATTCAACCATTCTTTTTTTTAACCATTCCATTTTTTTAACCATGGAATAAACATTCCATATTGAACACTATTATTTTTGTACATTATGATTTAATTTTCATAGGCACCCCATTAAGTAGGTACTACTATTGTTCATCTCCATTTCACAGATGATGTCACTTGATTGTTTAAGGAACTCTACCAGAGTCCCAGATCTTGCAAACATGATCAAGTTTGGCAAATCAAAGATAGCAAATTATTAGAAATTTTACAGGCAGTGCATGCTGACTGTGAGGCAAAGCAATAGATGAGAGCTGAGAGCCAAAGAAATAGTCAAGAAACTAAAACATAATGATAAACAGGTGGAGATGAAAACTTAAATCATAGTATCATCTATAATCTATAAAATAGTGAATCTATCAAAATATGGACAGGATCTATATTCTGAAAATTACAAGATGTTGATGAAGAAAATCAAAGAACATCTAAAGTAGTGGAGAGATATACAATACTAGTGAATTAGAAGACTCAACGTATTAATAGTAATGAATTGGGTAATTCACCCCAAATTTAGCTATAAGTTTAATGCAATTCCTATCAAAATTCCAGCAAAGTTTCTTCAAGTTTATGCTAAAATGTAAACAGAAAAGTGTAATATCTAGAATAGCTAAGAGCATTGAAAAAGGAACAAGGCAGTAAGAATCACCCTATCCAGTGTCATGGCATATTCTATCACAGCAATGAAGACAGCATGATACTGGCAAATATAGCCTTTTCAACGAATGGTGCTGGAAGAATTGGACATACATTGGGGAAAAAAGCCAACTTCAACCTAAACGTTACAGCTTACACAAAACTTAACTCAAAATGCATCATGGACTTAAATATAAAATGCAAGATTATAAAACTTGGAGAGACTGAAAAAACAAACTACAAACTGGAAAAAAAAATACTTGCACATATCCAACAAGAGACAAATATCAAAAATATATAAAAAGTACCAAAACTCAATGTTTAAAAAAAATCCATTGAAAAAAAAATCCATTGAGAAGAAAAGACATGAAAGATGTTTTACTGAAGAGACTATACAGATAAAACCTAGGCACAGGAAAGCATGTTCACCATGATTAGCCATTATGAAAACAGAAATGAAACCCACAATGTGGTACCATTGTACACCTACTATAAGGAACATGATGACCCCAAATGATGAGAAGATGCAAAGAAACTAGTTTGCCCATATAATGCTGGTGAGTATACAAAATTGTATATCTACTCTGGCAGTTTCATACAAAACTAAACATGTGCTTAACATATGACCTAACAATTACACTCTAGGCATTTGTCCCAGAAAAATGAAAATTAATGTCCACAGAAAAACCTGCCCGCAAACGTTTACAGTTCTATTTGTAATAGCTCCAAATGGAAACAATGTAAATTTTCTTCAGTGAGCGAACAGTTGAACAAACTGTAGTAAATCTATGCCATAGCATCCATTCAGTAACAAAAAGGAACACAACTAGCAATACATGCAAGAATTTAGATAGATCTCAAGGGAATTATGCATAATGAAAGAAGCTACCCTTAAAAATTTACATGGTTCCATTTATACAGCATTCTTGGAATGACAATATTAAAGTGCTGGAAAATAGATTAGTGGTTGCCAGGATTTAGGAAGGTGCAGGGGACGGAGGTGACTGTGGCAGTGAAAGGTGATCCCAGTGATGGAACTGCCCTGTACCTTGATTGTGGTGGTGGTTGCATGAATTTATGCTTGTGATAAAATTGTTTGTTGTAGAACCAATCACACATACACACACTCACACACACACTTACACAAAATTAGTGTGTGTAAACTGGTGAAATTTCAATAAAGTTGATGATTCATATCAACGTCAACTTCCTATTTATATGATAAACTGGGTGAAAGATAGATTCTCTCTGTTATTTCTTACAACTGCATGTGACCTACAATTATCTCAAAATAAATTTTTTTAAAATAAAGTTAAGAGTTTTGTGTTAACAAAAACTAAAAGTTTTTTTCTCTCCCTTTCCAGGAAGGGACAACTATCCCTTCAAACAACCATTGTCTCTAGAACATCAGCAAATAACAGAGTATTGCATTTGGTGACATTAATACACTTTTATTAAGCATTACTTTTCATGAAGCCAAAAATACTTGAGAATGCCCCTCAGTAGGAGAACTGTCTGTATGCTCTGGATTTACATGAGCCAGCTTGGCTGGAAGATTAGCTTAATCTCATCAGAGACAACTACAGTTTGTCCCTCTGCCCCAGGGTAAACCCAGTGCCAAACCTCTGACCTGAGCCATTAGTCTCCAGCACAAAGCCAAAAGCTTTAGCCAAAAAACAATTTGCTCTGGGAAATCAAGCTGTAATTCTGCAATTTATAACAGAGCTCTTTATAAAATATTCCAGTGTCATCTTCTTAAATGCCAAGACCCTTCAAAACTGTACTGAAAAATCTCATTTAGACAAAAAATTTATTTGGTATTTAGTGATGTTTTATATCTGAAAAAAATCTTTATGTAATTATTTTATTTTCATTTAGTGAATCCTTTAATGATATTAGCTTAGAAAATTGTAACTAATCTAATAAACTGAGAAAGCAGTATCAAAGAAGTAAAGGGAATAACTCCTTCCCTAAATTCACAATTCTATCCGTCTGCTATTTCATTTGCTTATTGGTTGATGGTCACCTATGAATTCTAGAATGAATGATTTGTCTTTCAGATATAGACAAAAATATATATATAGCCACTACCTTCAGAAGTTTCTAATTTTCTGATTAGGATAGTTTAGGAACAACAATAACTAAAACTAATATATTTTATCAATGAAACATGAGTAACATTCTGGGAAAGTCCAAAGACCTGAGTGACTCAGAAGTTATCTTACCCTGAATAGTCAGCAGCCTTCAGCCTATTTTTGAAATAGCAGTATCTAGTGAGTAGGAAACAAAATATCCCTCTTCTAAGGTTCAAATATAGCTTTGTGGGGATTTCAATATTGTTTTCTTAGATTCAATTGGTTTGCACTTTGAAAGAAATAGAAAATGACACCACTATTTTAATCCTTATGAAAATGATACAAAGCAGATCTTATTATTTCCATTTTACAAAGTTGATCATAAATTCATGGTCTGGGTGACTTAAAGCCTCTTTGTTCATTCTGTAACATAGCATTTTCTTATATCTGTTGGTTATTTGTATGTCTTTTATGGAGAAATGTCTATTCATGACTTTTGTTTGTTTTTTAATTGGGTTATTTAGTTTTCTCACTACTAAGTTTTGTGAGTTCCTTATATATTTTGAATATTAATCTCTCATCAGATATAGGGTTTGTAAATATTTTTCTCCCATTCTCTAAGTTGTCTTTTCACCGGTTATTTTCTTCCTTTGCTGTGCAGAGCCTTTTTAGTTTGGTATAGTCCCATTTATCTATTTTTGGTTTTGTTGCCTGTGCTATTGTTTATATCCAAAAAAATCACTGCAAAGATTTAAACATAAGACCCAAACTTTAAATTTCTTGGAAGAAAACCCAGGGGAAAGCTTCTTAACCTTGGTCTTAGCAATTTCTTAATTCATTTTGAGTTGATTTTTGTGCATGGTATCAGATAAGAACCTGATTTCATTCTTTCACATGCAAATGTCCAATTTTCCAAATGCCAATTATTGAAAAGACTACCCTTTTCTGGTGACTCAGATGGTAAAGCATCTGCCTACAATGCAGGAGACCCAGGTTCGATCCCTGGGTTGGGAAGATCCTCTGGAGAAGGAAATGGCAACCCACTCCTATATTCTTGCCTGGAAAATCCCATGGATGGATGGAGGAGCGTGGTAGGCTATAGTCCATGGGGTCACAAAGAGTCAGACACGACTGAGCAACTTCACTATCACTACCCTTTTCCCATTGTGAATTTTTTTAATATAAGTTCATTTATTTTAATTGGAGGCTAATTACTTTACACTATTGTGTTGGTTTTGCCATACATTGACATGAATCCGCCATGGGTATACATGTGTTCCCCATCCTGAACCCCCCTCCCACCTCTCCCCGCCTCATCCCTCAGGGTCATCCAAATGCACCAGCCCCGAGCACCCTGTCTCATGCATTGAACCTGGACTGGCCATTTGTTTCACATATGATAATATACATGTTTCAATGCAATGTTTCAATGTTCAATGCCATTCTCCCAAATCATCCCACCCTCGCCCTCTCCCACAGAGTCCAAAAGACTGTTCTATACATCTGTCTCTCTTTTGCTGTCTCGCATACAGGGTTATCATTACCATCTTTCTAAATTCCATATATATGCATTATTATACTGTATTGGTGTTTTTCTTTCTGGCTTACTTCACTCTGTATAATAGACTCCAGTTTCATCTACCTCACTAGAACTGATTCAAATGTATTCTTTTTAATGGCTCCATTGTGAATTTTTGGCACCCTTATCAAAGATCAGTTGACTATCTATGTGCCAATTTAATTCTGGGCTCTGTATTCTGTTCCTTGGTCTATATATCTGTCTTTATGCTTGCACCACATATTCTAATGACTGCAGATTTTTAAATTATCTTGTTATCAGTTAAGTGTGGTGTCTCCAGTTTTGTTCTTTATCAAAATTGCTTTGGCTATTTGAAGTCCTTTGTGGTTCCATATGAAACTGAATAAACAAGGTCAAACTGAACTTTGTTTTCCTATTAAGTCCAATAACATTTATGGTCTTGCCTTTCCCACTTATATATTAATATGTTGGTCCATTTCTGTCATATATAACGCCTCCTCATATGTTTGGGACTATTTTTTAGATTTATTAACTTGTGCCACTGTGGTGCTAGTGGTAAAGAACCCACCTGACAATGCAGCAGACTAAAAGAAATGGGTTCGATTCCTGGGTTGAAAAATACCCCTGGAGTAGGAAATGCAACCCACTCCAATATTCTTGCCAGGAGAATCTCCATGGACAGAGGACCTGGCCAGACACAACTGAAGTGACTTAGCATGTACACACACCATTACCATATGTTAATTTGATCATCCCTAGGCTAAAATCACACTCTTAATTACTACACATTATTGCTCCTCACTTCTATGTTGCATCTGTCTCTACTACTCTAATAAATCTGCTTCTATTATATCAAGTCCACCAATATGTTCTATGTTGAAAAATTCAAGCAGAATTTTTCACATTTCATTTATATTTTTGAAGATTTCAAGATAGCTATTCATTTTCTGACTTCCATGAAATCAAATATTTCTGCTTTTGATCTGATATCACCAACCACTTTTCAATGTTCTTTCAGGCCCTTTCTCATCTATTTCACCTAAATGTAGGAGTTTCTCAAAGCTTGATTTTATTCTCTTTTCTCTTTCCTAGCTATAGTGTCATTTTGAGTTATCACAGCTAAGTGCTTATGGCATTTTATATATTAATGACTTCCAAATTTATATGTCCTATAAACATCAGAATTATACCTATTGATAAAGTAAGTATTTACTGATCATATAACATGTACCAATCACTAGTCTAGGTGCTAATTATTTAGCAATGAACAAAAGACACAAAACTCCTTGCCTGTGTGAAATGTTTATTCTAATAGTGACACAACAAATAAAGAAATGAACTATATGTATAGTACTTAAGGTTGTGATAAGTTCTGTGAAGAAAATTAAATAATAGAAGGTACCTAAAGACTCTAAGGGTAGAGATGCTGCAATTTTAAATAAGACAGAAATCTGCAATCCAACTAGAGATGTAGTAATCTTAAGCAGAGGTCAGCCAACTAACACCTGAGGGCCAAATGTGGACTGCCACCTGTGTTTGAATGGTCAGTGAGCTAAGAATGGGTTTTACGTTTTTAAGTGATCAGTGAAAAAAAAAAGGAAAGTAATGTTTTATGACATGTAAAAATACATGAAATTCAAATTAATGTGACTATAAACAAGATTTTAATGGGAAACAGCAGTGTTCATTATTTACATTTTGTCTGTGGCTCTTTTCACGCTAGAGTCGCAAAGGTTAGTAGTTGAGACAAAGACCACTTGGCCCACAAACTCTAAACTTTGCACTTTCCTGTCTTTTCCATAAAAACTTTGCTGATTCCTATCTTAATCAATACACCCTATTGTTTGCAAACAAAAAGGTTTGCATAACAAAGTCCTCTTTGGGTCTAATGGCAGCAGAAAGTATTTTAGAGTTTAGGCAAATGTGTTTTCTTCCTTTAATAGACATTATTTCTCTTTTCTAATTCAGCTTCCCTGAAAAACAAAATCTCAATAAGAGCAAGTTTAACAAAAATTAGATTTCAGGTGGTTGGACACCTTTATTGTGTTTAATCCTTTCCTTGTAAATGTATGTGGAAGTGTTTATGCATGCCTTACATTGTCTTGTTTTATATTTGTTTTAATTTTATGAGAAGTCTAATTTTGTGTGAAAATGTATGCATATATGAACAAACAAGGATATATTTGATACACTATTTTAAAAGGTTACCCTTAAGATTACAGTAACAAAACTGCCTTACCCTATTATGGAATTTGGAATTAAGGGGTTAAACAAGTACAAGTACGTGTCCAAATTCATGAGGAGGTATATGCTCCTGGCGATGAAAATATTTTCTCAATTTATATAATATATAATATACATTATAAAGAAAATATGTAGAATCATTTGAAAGACTTTTCTCACATTTCTGTTTAAATAATTGTGCAGGAATTATTTATCTGGAAAATACACTTCTGTGAAATAACTCATGCTTTCACACTGACATTTTCATGTATCATTGCCAATAGTGAACAAAGGTATATTAAGATTAAGTGATATCAGGTCACATGTTTTATTAGTTAGAAAGTAAATGTCATATAATTAAGACTTGGGGTTTTCTATCAGCTCTTCTGAATCTTCTACAATATACTTTAAAACTAAGCTATCAAAAAGGAAAATTTAGACTGGGTTTTTTTCATTTGCTTGTTTATTTTGGTTTTTGTTTTTGAATATCTTTTTGTCTCACTTTTGAACCTTTTACAATAGCCCTCAAAATGTCAGATAAATGAAATTCTTCCTTTGTGAATTTGTAGGAAGATTTTACTACAAGAACTTTCTTAAAACCAATTAAAGATAAATCTATTATCAAATATATTAGCTCTACTACTTCAGTAATTTTTGATTACAGAATCAGGTCTTTTTTATTGTTATACATAAGTAACAAGTTCGATGGTAGCACCACGACTAGTATATTCATTCTGTGCTTTCTTATTGTGGTACTGTATGTTTCTTAGCTAAAGTAAGACCTTATGGCTTTCTGAAATCTGTTCATTAAAACATTAAGTTTTTAAGGGAACTGAAGCTCTTAAAGGAATTTAAGAAAATAAAATTTGCATGTTTTTCAAACAGTACATACTAAACATCGGTACAAATGAAAGCAGCTTTTCATAACCCCAGTATAAACAAGAATACAAGAACTTTTTTTCAGTATTGAAAACCCTGCTGCCGCTGCCACTGCTGGTCTTTAATTGCTAAGTTTGTGTTTGGATCTTTGTGGCCCGAGGACTGTAGCCCACCAGGCTCCTCTGTCCATGGCACTTCCCAGGCAAGAATACTGGAGTAGGCGCCATTTCCTTCTCCAGAGGATCTTCCTGACCCTGGGATTGAACCTATGTCTCAGTATTCATCTAACATTCATCCCATTCTAAGCAGCATAAGCTCACTAAAATTCCAATTTTCATTGTTCTTTGTTGTAGTTTTACCAATTCAGTCTAATAAAATTACATATCTCCTATTGATAATTAAAAACAACACTTGTCACAATAATGCTATTAGTTTGCTTCAGGGTATTTACAAGGTAGTAGTCAAAAATCACCTCATTATAACATGTATATATGTGGCTGAGAGGGTAAAGAACCCAACTTGAAGGCAGGAGACCTGGGTTGGAAAGATTACTGGGTTGGGAAGATTCCCCTGGAGAAGGGCATGGCAACCCACCCCACTCCAGTATTCTTGCCTGAAGAATCCCCATGGACAGAGGTGCCTGGCGGGCTACAGTCCATGGGGTTGCAAAGAGTTGGACACGACTGAGCAACTACGCACAGCAAAGCACAACATGTACATAAGGATTCGGCTAAATCACAGAGTACAGTAGATTTAGGAGTAGCACATTTACTCACCATTCTCAATGCAAGCAGAATCAGCCTTCTCTATGTTAAGAAAGAATACCAAAGATTTTTTTTTTTAATTTCTTCTTTTACACTGAATGCTAACACTTCAAAATTATTTAGATTTTTATTAGGGATTAGAAAATATTAATAATTCACACAATTATTTTTCTGCCTCCCCCACTAGTCTGTAGGTTTTGTAAGGCAAAGACCTTACCTATCTTGTTCAGTTTCATCTCCAGGGTCTGGTATAGTGTCTGGAACACAAGTTTAGATTGAGTGGTGCAGGGCAAAGAGCATGAAATTTGGAATTAGAACCCTAAGAAACAGAATCAAATTCTGACTCGCCATTATATTCATAAATGTGTGTTCTGTTACCTTTCAATTCTTAGTCTCTACATTCTTCCAGGTTCTCCAGACCTGGGGGCCAAGTGCCACTTGGTCTATTTATAAAAGATTGTCAGTAGGTCAAAGAGAGTGAAATTGACTTGATCAGTCTGCTAGACTTGGAGTCCTGTAGGATATGCACTCTCCCACTCACCATTGAAATTCCAGAGACTAGAACAATGTCTTTATTATAAATAGAGGTTTAATCAACAGTTATTATTAAATACTGGAACAGGAAACAAATCTTTAATGTATTGATAAATACCAACCTACACATCAATATGTTTCTAAATATTTATGCATTCTTAACTAAACTTCTCAGAATTTCACCTCCATTTAAAAAGAATTTTCCATTTTTCCTCTAACCATACAATATTTTATTACAGTTAATAAGCCATTATTAAATCAAAATCCCTCTAACAGAGCATTTAAATGATAATGAAATGTTACCATGAACAGTAAAGAGGATTTTGAGTTTGAGGTTTTAGTTTCATTTGCTTCCTTCCTTAACATATGGAAGGATGGTTCTCAACGGTCTTGAGAATGGCTAAATAAATAACTTACTTCTAATCATACTGTGATTTATTGAAGTATATCAACCATTTAAAAATTCTAAATTTATCCAACCATTGATTTAACTACTTTTCAAGGTACTCTGAAGTCAAATAATAACTGTCAGATTAAATGGGGATAGTTCTCTTGAAGGTTCTTGCATTTAAATTGTGCCTTTAAACAAGAGGGATCTTAATGGAAACAATGGGTATAACTGAGTGACTAGGCTGACTTATTTCTCCTCTTAGAGTAACTGGTTTTTCCCTCAGAAAACTGCTTTTGCTTTCCATTAATTTCAATTTTGCTTTCCATTAATTTCTCATTTATTGTCAAGCTAAAGTTAGATACAAGGATTACAATATTAAACTATTAACCGAGACCATATTTTCTGATTTTTCCTGATAAAAAGAAACTACTGATATTTCTCAAAAAATCTTTCCAAAATTTAATTTTGGAAATGGAAAGATCATTAAGCATAATACCCTTTAAGTGTATCCATGTTGTTGCAAATATGTGGAATCTAAAAAAATAAAACCAGTGAATGTAACATAAAAGAAACAAACCCACAGATGTAGAGAACAAACTAGTGGTTACCAGTGGGAAGATGGAAGAGGGGAAGAGGAAAGACAGGGGAAAAGGATTAAGAGGCTCAAACTACTATGTATAAAATAATAAAAATATACTACTTTGTATAAAATAAATAAGCTACAAGCATGTATTATATGGCACAGGGAATATAGCCAATATTTAAAATATTATAAATAGAGTATAACCTTTAAAAACTGTGAATCACTATGTTGTACATCTGAAACTTATACTGAACTTTTACAAATACACCTAAATTTAAAAAGCAATTTAAAGATCATGAAAGAATATATATTCTGAGACCAAATGTGTTTAAGTGATTGGTCATTCGCTGGAAAATGCAACTTGACTGGAAGGCCAGCTGACTAGAACTCCAGTCTCCTTACTCTGATCTAGCATTTTGTTCCTCATACTCACCTACACTACCTCCAGTTTGCACCCAAACTACGGAATTTTTATCTTCACATTGGCTTCTAAGAGTGAAACCTCTAACTCTGCAGTAGAAGACCCATTTCCAATATCTTTAACTGCTTCTCATGAGCTCACCATATCTCATCTGACAACCTGTACAAGTTTCCAGATGGCCTCTGTGGTATGTTTTAACTCTGAGATTATGACAATGCAACTCCAATAAAAAGCTAAGGGGATTTATCTGTGTAAGATGATAAGTAGAAAGGACAGGGAAACATGTGAAAAAATAGGAACAAATAAGATGTGATAAGGAGATACTTGTCTACTAGATAACAATATGCAACAAGGGATACAGTGGCTAAAAGCATAGCATCTGTAATACCGATCTGGTCCATATCCAAGTTTCAATATGTGTGATCTAAAGCACAGCTGGTAATGAAACTGCCTGCCATGCAGGAGACCTGGGTTCGATCCCTGGATTGAGAAGATCCCCTGGAGAAGGGAAAGACGACCCAGTATTCTGGCCTGGAGAATTCCATGGGTTGTATAATCCATCGGGTCGCAAAGAGTTGGACACGACTGAGTGACTTTCACTTTCACTTTCAAGGCAGATATTTACTCTCTTACAGCATAGTTTCCATATTAATAAATGGGAATGATATGGTATTTATGTGTTGGAAAGAATAGAAATTCACATGAAAAGTTAAATTAATGTCTATTAAATTATGAAGATTAAAAGAAGATCAATGCCTGCTCTTAATAATGCTATTCTGAAAAAGGACACACACAAACTTATGTTGATTACAGCTCATTTGATCTTTTAGAAGAAATAAACAATAAAAATAATATAAACTTTAAAATGTGCATACCCTTTGACTGACAAGCTCCATTCTCAGTGTTTACCTTAATATAATTCTTAGCCATCTTAAATATCCAATACTAGAATATTGATAAAATATGACATATTCTTTAAACAGACTACAAATGGGTAGGTAGCATATAAGTGGAAGTGAAAGCCACTCAGCCATGCCCGACTTTTTGCGACCGCATGGACTATATAGTCCATGGAATTCTCTAGGCCAGAAAATTGGAGTGGCAGCCTTTACCTTCTCCATGGGATCTTCCCAATCCAGGTTTCAAACCCAGGTCTCCAACCCAGGTCTCCCACACTGCAGATGGATTCTTTACCGGCTGAGACACAAGGGAAGCTCCAGAATAGTGGAGTGGGTAGCATATAACATAAAGCATTCTACAAAATCACACAGAATAATGTGGCAAGCTATATTCCTGTGGATGGTAGAATTATGGGTGATTTATAATAGTTTATTCGGGAGTTGGTGATGGACAGGGAGGCCTGGCCAGCTGCGGTTCATGGGGTCGCAAAGAGTCGGACATGACTGAATGACTGAACTGAACTGATTCTTTCTCTAGCTCTCATTTCTTATTTTATATAACAGTCATGTATCTCTATTAAATAAACATTTGGGGGAAAATCGCTAGAAAA
Source organism: Muntiacus reevesi (assembly GCF_963930625.1). Classification (NCBI taxonomy): domain Eukaryota; kingdom Metazoa; phylum Chordata; class Mammalia; order Artiodactyla; family Cervidae; genus Muntiacus; species Muntiacus reevesi. Next base: position 72,164,712 of record NC_089255.1, read on the forward strand.
ATATTTTTCTCCTAACATTTATTCATCCATGGTAGAAATGATGATAACAGAATGTTTAAAGTCTACTCTGGTCATGAATGTATTCTCTAACATTTGTCTACAAAAGGAGCTGGCCTATTATAAACAAATATATGCTAATTAGTTTAATCAGGATTGGTGAACCAAGGGAGTCAATATGTTCCCATATGTATTGTTACTGCTTTTAGAATAAGATTTTTAGCCAATACGAATGTTCAGTTCAAACTATTTGATAGCACATAGAATGTACAATCTAGGTAAAGTTAATTATTGATTTGAGTGATTAATGGACTAACTAGATCTTTGCTTCTTCTTTTTTTCCCCCATTTTCTGACCAATCAGTTAAAGATAAGCACAAAGCTAATTTGAGCTTCATTATAAAATTCATGAAGTTTCCTTTTGTAACAAACTTTTATGTCCAAATTTTCTTTCTTTCTCTGTTGCCTTCTTTAAACCACATCTTCCAATCCAAAGTAGATTTACTCTCTCTCCTTTTATTTTTAAATATTCCATAGCTCCCTGTATTGTATTTCAAGTGTCCTCACAATTTGGAATCACACACTTATCTCTGTGGTTATTTAAGCCTTTCCTCTCACAATAAACTCAGAGCAACACAAAAGCAGAAATTATGTTTATTTACTACTCCATAGCAATTACAACAATATCCTACAAAACTATGTTTTCCTTTTCTTTCTTTTTATCAACTTGATTTACAATATCATATTTGTTACAGGTGTGTAACATAGTGATTCAAAATTTCTATAGATTATACTCCATTTAAAGTTATTATAAAATACTGACTATATTCCCTGTGCTGTATAATACATCCTTGCAGATTATTTATTTTATGCATAGTAGTTTATACCTCTTAATCTTCTATTGCTATGTTTCCCCTCCAGTCTTCCCTCTCCCCACCAGTAAAAGTAGTTTTCTCTCTGTGAGTCTGTTTGTTATATTCATTTGCTTTATTTTTTAGGTTGCATATACAAAGTGAAAACATACAGTACTTGTCTCTTTCTGTGGTATATGATCCTTTTTATATACTGTTGAATTTGGTTTAGGGTTGAATTTGATTCATAGGATGAATTCATTCACAGAATGAATTTTAAAGCATTCCATCCTCTGCAAATTTTTGAAATAGTTTGAGAAGGATAGATTAACACCTGAACATTCTCTAAATATTTGGTAGAATTGAACAGTGAAGTCATTTAGTCCTGGAATTTTTTTTGCTGGGAATTCTTTTATTACTGATTGTTTCATTACTGGAAATTTGCCTGTTCATATGTTCTAGTTCCTCCTGGTTCAATCTTGGAAGATTGTATGTTTATAGGAAATTGTCCATTTCCTCTAAGGTGTCCACTTTATTGGCATATAAGTATTTGTAGTAACCTCATATGATCCTCTACATTTCTGTGATGTTGGGTGTAACTTCCTTTTCATTACTGATTTTATTGATTCAGGCCCTCTTACTTTGTTTCTTGCTATGACTGGCTAAAGGTTTATCAGTTTTGCTTATCTTTTCAAAAAATCAGCTTTTCGTTTTCTAAAAAAAATTTTTCAGTCTCTAATTTTTCCTGCTCTAATCTTTATGACTTCTTTTCTTCTACTAACTTGGGGTTTGTTTTTTCTTCTTTTACTAGTATAAGGTTAGGTTGTTTATTTAATATTTTTCTTGTCTCCTGAAGTAGGCTTGTATTGCTATATACTTCCCTCTTACCACTGCTTTTCCTATATCCCATAGACTTTAGATTGCTGTGTACTCATTTAATTTGTCTCAGGGTATTTTTTTTATTTCTTCTTTGAATTCTACATGATTCACTTGTTTAGTAGCATATTGTTTAGACTTCCTGTGTTTGTGTATTTTTTTCAATTTTATCTTGTAGTTGATTTCTAGTCTCAAAGTATTATGGTCAGGAAAGATGCTTGATGTGATTTCAATCCTCTTAAATTTACTGAAACTTTTGTGAACTATCATATGATCCATCTTGGAGAATGTAAAATCATGTTTCCCTTTGATGTGGATGTAAATTTTAAAAGATAGCCACTTTCCTTTTTGTAAATTCTACCATAGCATCGATGCTTCCTTAATTGATGTCTTCTATGTCTTGGAGATAGCCCAGCAGAAATTAGGGAACCAAAAACTTCCACAAGGAAGTTTGAGATATAAATAAATAAGAAAGTATGTTAATATAGGAAAAGAAGAGAATGTTGAAAGATCTCAAAACAGATCAGTATCCAAAAGAAGTAAAATTTAGAGAAAGATGCTAAATTGCACAGCAATACGTCTCTCTCCTTAACTTCCAGGAACATGTGCAGAGGAGGGAATGAAGCAGCATCTCAGGCAATTGTCAATGAACAACTACAGGAATTTCTTTCTTAAATAACAAATATTCATTTTCTTGTAATGTATTTACTCTATATGCTCCACCCTCTTGCTGCCTTCTGCTGTGCCAGGCAGGGCTGATCATGGTTATCCAGCACTACTAATAAAGAAGCTAAAAGTAGCTTTTCATACTTCATAGACTATGAATGACCAAAATAAAAGCTATCAGCCTGAGCAAAAATAGGCATTTTTTAAGCCATTATCATAAAAACCAGGAAAGAGATGGGAAAGTGGATGAAGTGTAGAAAATCACATGTCCTGAAATAAAAATAAAAAATAAAACAGGCATCCTGGAGTGTGAAGTCAAGTGGGTCTTAGGAAGCATCACAAAGCAAGCAGAGGTGGTGGAATTCCAACTGAGTTATTTCAAATCCTAAAAGATCATGCTGTTAAAGTTCTGCACTTTAAATTCTTAAAGAGATGGGAATACCAGACAACCTTACCTGCCTCCTGAGAAACCTGGATATAGGTCAAGAAACAACAGTTAGAACCAGACATGGAAATATGGACTGCTTCCAAACTGGAAAAGGAATACATCAAGGCTGTATATTGTCACTCTGCTTATTTAACTTATATGCAGAGCACATCATATAAAATGCTGAGCTAGATGAAACATAAGCTGGAATCAAGATTGCTGGGAGAAATGTCAATAACATCAGATATGCACATGACATCACTCTAATTGCAGACAGCAAAGAGGAAGTAAAGAGCCCCTTGATGAAGGTGAAAGTGGAAAGTCAAAAGCCTGGCTTAAAATTCAACATTCAGAAAGTGAAGATCATGGAATCCAGTCCCATCACTTCATGGCAAATAGATGGGGGAATAATGGAAACAGTGACAGACTATTTTCTTGGGCTCCAAAAGCACTGTGGATAGTGACTACAGCCATGAAATTAAAAGACACTTGCTCCTTGGAAGAAAAGGTCTGACAAACCTAGACAGTATATTGGAAAGACTACTTTTTCGACAAAGGTCAATACAGTCAAAGCTATGGTTTTTGCAGTAGTAATGTATGGATGTGAGAGTTGGACCATAAAGAAGGCTAAAGAATTGATGCTTTTGAACTGTGGTGTTGGAGAAGACTCTTGAGAGTCCCTTGAACTTCAATAAGATCAACCCAGTCCATCCTAAAAGAAATCAACCCTGAATATTCATTGGAAGGACTGATGCTGAAGCTGAAGCTCCAGTACTTTGGCCACCTGATGCAAAGAGCCAACTCAGTAGAAAAGACCCTGTTGCTAGGAAAGATCGAAGGCAAGAGAAGGGGATGACAGAGGATGAGATGGTTGGATGGCATCCCCAACTCAGTTGACATGAATTTGAGCAAGCTCAGTGAATGGTGAAAGACAGGGCAGCCTGGCATGCTGCAGTCCATGGGGTTGCAAATAGCTGGACATGACTGAGCGATTGAACAACAACAGTATCAACAACAGAAATAACAGGAGTGGAAGCTTTTTTTAAAGCTTATTTTATAAAATCCAACCATTTAAATAATCCTACCTTTATCTAATACACTGCAAAAATTGTAGGAAACAGTATAATATCATTCATAAAATAAGTATTTTGATGGCCATTTCTACAGATTTGTTGTAGTAAGTTTAGAGAGTTTAAAAACAGAGCAATCAAGGTGGCTTAGTACAAAATAATAACTTGTTTACAAACACCTACTCAAACCGTAACACCACCTACAGCATCCATGGATTCATTCATTATTTAATTTTTTTCACCAAAGTCCAAAATATATTTATTTTCATTAATGGTGCATGTATATAGAAATATTTTATTCATTGAAATTATCCTCCAACTGAGGTTCTATTTTCATCTATATTTAAAGACAACACTATGCAATGAATAACAAGCAAAGACTGCAATTAAAAATGGTGCCATGTATAACCTAATTCTTATAGTTTATGATTGGTAAAGGAAGAAATCAAAAGTAACCACAATAAATAAAATTATTTTATATCATGTATTATTGCTTAACTTATGCAAGCCCTATGTGCACACTTTTCATACTCTGACCAACTAAGTGATGGTAATGTCCATTGTGGATGTGAGTTTCATAAAAGCATCGAAAGCAATTCTCATATTAAGATAAATCCAGGCTACTGAGCAAGTCATCAGTGGTCTTATATGAACAACTCCTTCTCACTCCTGGACTACAGCTATCTAATGATTCCTTAGTCCCTTCCTCAGAGGCTATGACAAGAATGTTGAGAAAATGAAATACAAACTAGCCCACTCTAATGCACTAAGGTAATTTCAACACCATACATAAAAAGTGCACTAAGTATTATTCTTAGAGAATGATTGGAGCCACTCTGGTTTTAGCCTATTATACAATGCCTCCCTACCTTTCCTGGAAGAAAATACTACTGCCTACTACTTGACACACACAAAATTTACTACTAATTATATTAGCTAACAATAAAATGAAGCTGGCATTGGAGTACTCTTAAAATATTTCAAAAGCCATGACACATCAAATATAACTTGATGTTTCAAATTACTATCACAGAAAATATTACCTAAAATTCCTATCTACTTACAATGTTTCTAATAAACTCTTGAATGTTATTTTGTTTAACTTCTGATTCATGAAAGGAAAAATATAATTGAGGTTTTAGATAAAGTCTACCTTTTCAGATAATGCCTTCAGGTCAGCTAGAAAAGTGTGAATGCTTACCCTGTAATTTTTCAAAAAGTAACAACTGAGAAGCACATGCACATAGGACAATAATTAAGTTTCCTTGCCATGTTAAGGTATAGATAGAAAAGTCACAGTTTTCAGATATTTGGAGCATGTTACTTTCACACAACAGGCTGAAGTATAATTTCCTAAAATAACAGACTACCCAAAGTCTCTTCTGCTCAACAAGCTGTTTATTTAAAAATCACAGAAAAAAAAATGCTAGCTGTCCCATGGGCTTGGCCTGGCTTAGCCCCATCAGAGATTCTGAATCCTCAAGATTATGTTTAAGATGGTGTTTGTCATGCCACGTTGGAAAAGCCAGTTAGTTTCATGTGTAAAACTACAGCCATAGACGTACTAATAAAAACTGTTGAGAAATAATTATTGAATCATTATTATATTTTATTATATAATATTCAATAAAGGATCTCTTGAATATATGTTTTTGAATTGTAAAATGGTTATGATATTTAATGGTACTCTAAATCATTCAGATATAATTAGCATGTAGTTTTAGGGTCAGAACCTCAAAATTCACTTTGCACTATGTTCCTTCTATATCCTTTACTGGCAGGGGTTAATTTCTGCCTGATGCAGACAGAGCACTGCATCTTTAAATAGTTCAAATATCTCAGGTTACCCATCATACCTCTTTCCAAAATCTTTAATTATCCAAACTAAGTATTCATATTTCTTTCAATTATTCATCTTATAACAAGATTCCCAGAAATTTATGTTATCATGATTATCTCTCATAAGGGTACTGTCATTTGATAATATTTCTTTAAAATATTCAGCTAAACATAATATTTTGCCTATGATATGAATGGCATGGACTATATTGGGATGATTATTACCTCCCTTGACCCAAATGCAAAAGTCCTATTAATTCATCTTAAGATCAATTCAGTTTTGTTTAACTATCTTCACATGTGTATGCTTACATGGCATCTTTAACCAGGTGAGGCTCTTCTTAGAAAGTTAGTGCCTTCACTTGGGTTCAGTTATGCCTTGCTATAGAAACTTCTTGAAGTATTTAAATAAATTAAATTTTGAACCAAGATAATGACACCATGAATATATAAGAATGCCATCCCTGTTTTTCACATTTAGGAGTACAAAGAAATATTTAGACAGGCTTTTTTAAATTGAAAAACATATATAAATAAGTAAACAAATTAAAAGAAAGTTAGGACTGTGAAGAAAGCTGAGCGCCGAAGAATTGATGCTTTTGAATTGTGAGTTTGGAGAAGACTCTTGAGAGTCCCTTGGACTCCAAGGAGATCCAACCAGTCCATCCTAAAGGAGATCAGTCCTGGGTGTTCATTAGAAGGACTGATGCTGAAGCTGAAACTCCAATACTTTGGCCACCTCATGCGAAGAGGTGATTCATTTAAGACCCTGATGCTGGGAGGGATTGGGGGCAGGAGGAGAAGGGGACAACAGAGGATGAGATGGCTGGATCGGATCACTGACTTGATGGACATGAGTTTGGGTAAACTCCGGGAGTTGGTGATGGACAGGGAGGCCTGGTGTGCTGCGATTCATGGGGTCGCAAAGAGTTGGACATGACTGAGCAACTGAACTGAACTTAATTTGTAGAAAATATATATATATTGCTTACTATATTTGGAAGAAGTAAAGTGCTGTGATAGGTATGCTTTTAAAATAATCCAAGATTTTAACATATTCAAAATCAATTTCTTTATATTCTAAAGGCATATATCTGCCTGAATGTTTTGCATAATTCTGCCAGAACTTTTCATATAATGGGATCTGCCTACTGATACTTCATGCTTATTACAAAACATGTGAAACAAGAAATGAAGACCAAAGAACATTTTTCTTATTAAGATTTTTCAAAGAATATATTAGAAAAATGTGTTAAGACAGTGGAAAATAAAAAATGGTAAGGTTTTAAACTTTATTCTACAAAACAAGCAGAAAATAAATCCAGTATTATGAGAAATACGTGGTCCTAACATAATACAAGTTATATATTTTTTCATATAGTCCTAAAGCTGAAAATAAACTCTCTAGGCATTTAGATCGTTTAAATTATTTCTCAGAAAAGTTACCTCAAACTGTCAGATAGCCTTTTATTTAGGTTTAACTATCATCATTTCTATTTCCCCCCTATGATTTATTCTTTCCCTTTTAAATCCTCTCATTCCACCCATTTCTCTTGTCTTTTAAGTGCACAGAATGTTATCAAATAGCAAAGCCCAGAGGATGGATTTTGGTTATTGAATTTTAAAAGAAACTGAAGCAATTATAGTAATTAGTAGTCAATAAAATACTTTCAACCAAATAAAATTAATCTAGATACTGTTCTATATTTTTAAATTTCCTAAGGCAACCTTTCATGATAAAAATGCTACAACTTCACATCAGTACTGATCTTAAAGCCACAACTTGTGTTAGAGAAAGCATTATTCACAAACGACAAGTTAAGACTGAATTAAATCACAGTGATTAATTTGCTTGTGGGTTTAAAGCTGAATTTAAAAAAATCTATAAACCTAAATATGTGGAAGTGGTAGAATGAAATCTCAGTAATTGGGGTGAAGGTTTTCTCTAATTAGCTGCAACGCATCATTAAATTCTACAGTACCAGCAGCTTAAAAAAAATATAGCTGTTTTAAAACCAACAAGAGAAGCATTAGAACAAAGATTTTGTTTTACACATTATTTTTGTCCCAGAAATTAATACTGAAGTGGGTAGTAGCCATCCCCTTCTCTAGGGGATATCCTGACCCAGGGATCAAACCTGGGTCTCCTGCATTGCAGACAGATTATTTTAAGATCTGAGCCACCAGAGAAGCCCAGTATCAAAGAGCATAACTCTTAAAAATCAGATGTTGTTTACTAAAGCTATCTTCAAGTAAATCCATATTTCTAAGATTATTTCTACAACTATAAGATTTTTGTGATTACTGTCATCAAACTTTCATTTTCTTTTATCTATCTTATTTTAGCAGACTCAAGCAATGTCACTCCTATTATCAAAGGTAAAGATGAATTATATAACAGATAGATACATGGATGGATAAATGAATGGATGGATGGATTAGATAAATAAGATGAAAAGAGATACAACAGAGAAACAGAAAAGATAGAAAACTTGGTTGCTGTTTTGAAAATAATTTATAAAGGGACAGGGGAGGATGCACAGATCAATCACTTGGCTACAAAATAACTCACATAGGACAAAAGAGAGTGACTTTAACCAAGTAATAGGAATGGAGGTAGTGAGAAAGCACATCTATGATTTTGTTTTATCCAACAGCTAATTCATTTTAATACTTTTACTTATTTCTTTAAAAATATTTTCATGTGAATAAAAATTTTATTTCAATTTTAATATTAACTTCTTTTTTCCCTAACACTCCATTTTCCATGAATATTCTACCAATCAGAAGTACATTTTTGTGACCACAAATAGTGAATAGCAAACAACCAAAACAATGTCCATACTAAGAACGACATTGTGGATGCCCTTCCATGCACACCCAATGCCAGTGTATTATACCCTAACTGTATCAGGAAGCAGACAGGTAAGTAGGTACTGGAGGGGAGGCTTGCAAGAATCTGTTGATTCCATTATTGAACTAACCCAGCATCTGGGAATTCAGAGAAAGAGAAAGGAACTCAAAGATCAGATCTGTACCAGGTCTGTGGCATAGGCTCTGGGTTTATGTAAAGAGTTATCATTCCAACATTTTACTGGTGTTTTCTGTCAGCAACCATAAGACCCCACTGAATTTTCTGGAAAGAAAAACTTCTGACCAAGATACTGATTGACAAGGTAGATGGTTGCCTCTGAGTGCAGTTTCACTGAGTGTGGGCCTCAAAGAATATTCTGCATTTGGCAATTTAAACACTGATTCTCACATGCACCTCTGAGGAAGATTCTTTTCCTTCTTTGGATTCCCTCACTAATATCCTTATATGGGTTCAGGCACACATTAATCGAATTCCACAGATGTGCAATCTGTCCTTTTCCCCTCTGTGGTCACATATTTCACATTAAGGGACCATTTAATTGCATCTTGTAAACTGTGGGGAAATGAGCAAATCTCACCTGCTTTCATAATTCTTCCACACAGCTATCCTCCAGAATCTCACTTGCACTCTCTGCAGGCTTCCCTTCTTCAACTCTTACTGTTCAAGTCCATTCCCTTCAACTCCCCTTAGCCGTTCTGCCCCTAACAACACCTGTTCTGGCTTAAAACTTCCTATTTGCTTCATGAAATTCCCCTAACTAAACATCTACTTTGTTCATTGGTTCTTTCATCATGACACTGACAGAAATACTACGTCAGCCTCCTATGATTAAAAACACAAAATTTGTGGGAAATGGCAAGGAAGATTATGTGCTGATTTGTTGTTGTTCAGTTGCTCAGTCATGTCCAGCTCTTTGCGACCCCATGGACTGCAGCACGCCAGACCTCTCTGTCCTTCACCATCTCCTGGAGCTTGCTCAAACTCATGTCCATTGAGTCGGTGATGCCATTCAACCATCTCATCCTCTGTCATCCCCTTATCCTCCCGCCTTCAATCTTTCCCAGCATCAGGTCTTTTCTAATGAGTCAGTTCTTCGCAACAGCTGACCAAAGTACTGGAGCTTCAGCTTCAGCATCAGTCCTTCCAATGGCTATTCGGAACTAATCTCCTTTAGGATGGACTGGTTGGATCTCCTTGCAGTTCAAGGGACTCACAAGAGTCTTCTCCAGCACCACAGTTCAAAAGCATCAATTCTTTGGTGCTCAGCCTTCTTTATGGTCCAACTTTCACATTCATACATGGCTACTGGAAAAACTATAGCTTTGACTCTATGGACTTTTGTTGGCCAAGTTACGTGCAGATTACCATATGTCAAAAATGTGCTGATTACCAAATGTACTGATTACCATAGGTCAAAAATCAGTACCTAAATGCTTATAAAGTGAAATATCTCAAGATCAGTTTTCTCTAAAATTCTTATATGCAAGCCCTACTTGTCATTCTCTACATTAGATGTGAATCAGCTGGGTATAGGATGTGAGGACTTTTAAATTTGACTTTATTTATCATGAGAGAACTTTAACTTCTTCTTTCACCCTGGTATAAGTTAGATGGGAAAAATTTAGAGATTCCATGAAAAGACAAGAAAGAAATTAGGACTGTCAGGTGGATTACAGAGGTGGTATTCATTTCCATAATGAATAAGTGTGTGCATAAGTTTTGTAAGGAAATGGGGAAAACAAAGAATTTTAAGTTGCATTATAAAACATAGAAGAGAGAGAAGAGGAATTTAAGTAGAGGGTAAAATAGAAGACATATAATCTTTTAGTTATAAGCAAGGACGTTTTCAAATTTTAAGTGGGCAAAGTATCAAAAGAGAAATCAAGAATAAAATCTAGCAGGAGAAATGACAACACTGCTAGCATTTTTGAGGAATTTGGAAAATTATTGAGTGGTAATGAGAGTGTTTTAGGCAAATGAAGTAATTAGCTGTTTTCAGGAACCACAATCCCTAAATTAAGTGTGATGGCTACTAGTACTAATTGATGATTAATGGTTGACCGCTTTCTATCTTCTAAGTGCTAAATAATATGATTGACTGATATTTGCTTGTGAAATACAGAAAAACAATAATATACAAGTAATACATAAGTGACAAAGTTACATGCATCTGAAAATCCTATTGTAACATGAAATAAGTAACAAAAATGGTTATAATAATCCATACCTTTTCTGTGTCAATGCCTTTTGACATGGACCATGTCGAGACAATATAATCCATGACTCGTTCACTAAGGCCTTTGGGGACCTGATAGAGTTTCAGAAAGTCCCGTACATTATTCAGCATCTCATGGTATCGGTTGGTGTTGGCATACATTTGCTGGAAAATTGTGGTAACATTTCCAAAAATAGTTGCATAAAGAAGAGCTGAAAGAGAAGAAATGATGAAAATAAAACAAATATCCCAAGTGAAAATAAGTGATATGAATACTGGCCAGATCAATAAATTATCTGACAGAGATACCTTAACAAACTTTTCAGGATTATGCATGATAACCCCCTGAGAAGAGTCTCTAGAATTTGGTGTTCACTCAGTAAATATTATCTTTAGTATGATAAACATGATTTTATGAGTGACCACCAGCAAGTCAATTTAGTAAAACATGATGGTGATTGATAGATTTCATGAAGAATTAGATGATCCAAGTTTATGATTTGCCTCTTAGCCTTATCACTAAAATTATCCTCCAGCCCTGTCTTCCTGAATGAAGCTTAATCAATTTAAAATTTTGAAGAATTGACAATTCATTTTAGAAATATATGCTCATTCTCATTGCATGCTTCTTCCAGCTTTTGGAATATTTTCCTGCTTATCATCATTTTTGACAATATCAAAAATATATGATGAAAAGACAAATCAAGGTGTTTCATTTCTAGAAGATTCTAGGAAGAAACAGGATTGGAATTAACAGCTAAAATAAAACTTTGGGAGTGCCTATAATTTACACTTATTAAATTTATGTCAGAAATCCAGTACTGTAAGGATTTTTTTTACTTCATTATTTTAATTAAGAATAAAGTAACTTATAACCTGCAAACCACTGTTATCTATCTATAAGAGCTAAAGAAAAGTATAAGGTGTTTTAATGCCCCTGATTGCTACTTCCTCCATCAACCAATAATTTACCAACTCCTCTGTCTCCAGATTTATCAGGTTACTAATGTTGACCTGATCTTGAAAAAACTTTTAAAAGCAGTTGAGTTCAGAGCCAAATCAACACATCTTCAACCACACACCACTTCTAACCTATCCCGTCCCTTTAGTTTTATCCCGTAACAGTAAGCTCTTTTGAAAAGAAGGCAGTATTTTATTCCCTTTAATATTCAGTAAACACTATATTTAATAACCATACTCATTCCAAAAGCATTTCACAAATAGGTAGAATATCAGACAATGATCGCTTTCATTCTTATTCCTCTAAGCATTTGAAAAAATAATTCCTCTGAACAAAAAGTACAAACTATTTCATTTCACAGTTTCATCAATCAAATCCCACTTGATGGAAAGAGTATAACATCAAACCAGTGAAGCAACTTAAGATCCTCAATCTATTTTCAGAAAATCACTTGTTTTCTTTAAGAACAGTGGCTCTTTGAGCATAACAAATTAAATTGCACAATAGGAAGTTATGATTTTACAAGCAGTTACTCAGGTTCTTTTTTAATCACTTTTTAGGGGTTTTTTGTTTGTTTGTTTTTATGGGAGTTTTTGCTATTATTTTGGGATGTTGGTGCCAGCACAGAACAATTTTTAAGATAGACAATATTTTGTTAAAACTAAGTAGGAAGAATATAATGTGGACACTTCTCAACAAGATCTTTAAATTGTTGAATATTTATATTTAAAAACAACAGATCACCAGCCCAGGTGGGATGCATGAGTCAAGTGCTCAGGCCTGGTGGGCTGGGAGGACCCAGGGGAATTGGATGGGGAGGGAGGTGGGAGGGGGGATAGGGATGGGGAATGCGTGTAACTCTATGGCTGATTCATATCAATGTATGACAAAACCCACTGAAAAATTAAAAAATAAATAAATAAAAATAAAGCAAAAAGGGCTGAAAAAAATAAAAATAAAAACAACAAAAAAGTAGAGGTAATCACAGACTTAAAACTCTATTTCTCATTGTTGGTATTAAGAAATACAAGCACAGAAATAATGTGAACAAACTAATGGTAGAAGAATCATATAACAAATATGGAATTTTGAATTTCCAAGAAAGTGACATGAAGAGAGTTTATGTTTTTAAAATAATGAGCTTTTCACAGGTTAATTAAATAATGCTACAGTCATGCTTTTGAATAGCCCTCAGCTTTGTCAATGAATATTACAGAACTATTATCTTGACATGTTCAACTTGTTTGGCTCCCTAAGATGCTTGTAATGTGCTATATTTGCCAAAGTGTCTTACCACTGCCTTTTAGTTAAACGAATTACTACACATTTCATCTTTTGGGGTACATTAAATATGCATACATTCTAGTCATATGAATAGCTTAAGCACTGAAATATGAATAAAACTGTCAATGTATTTGCAGTTTTCAACATTAATAAATGAAGGATATAATCAGCATCCCATTAAGCTGGATATATTACAAAAATATCTTCTGCCTCTAGCTTTCATGTGAGTGTGGTGTCCTACACTGAGTAAGACTAATCAAGGTCATAAATTAAGGTAAGACATTCAACTATATACATATAATAATGTGTATATGTATATGTATATGTAATTTATATGTATAAATATGCATATTTGTACATACATATTTGTAATATGTAATAAATATAATTATATATACATATATAATACATACATAATTATGTATATAATTTTTTACTTTGAAATGTTATAAAAATCAGCAGAAAGCTCACATATACCCACATGTAGCTCTTCAATTATGACATCCTACAGAGACATTACTTTGCCAACAAAAGTCCATCTAATCAAGGCTATGGTTTTTCCAGTGGTCAAGTATGAATGTATGGTCATGTATGGAATATAAAGAAAACTGAGTGAAGAAGAATTGATGCTTTTGAACTGTGGTGTTAGAAAAGACTCTTGAAGTCCCTTGGACTGCAAGGAGATCCAACCAGTCCATCCTAAAAGAGATCAGTCCTGAGTGCTCACTGGAGGGACTGATATTGAAGCTGAAACTCCAATACTTTGGCCACCTCATGTGGAGAGTTGACTCATTGGAAAACACCCTAATGCTGGGAAAGCTTGAGGGCAGGAGCAGAAGGGGACGACAGATGAGATGGTTGGATGGCATCACCAACTCAATGGACATGGGTTTGGGTGGACTCTGGGAGTTGGTGATGGACAAGGGGACCTGGTGTGCTGCAGTTCATGGGGTCACAAAGAGTCGGACACAACTGAGCAACTGAACTGAACTGAACAGAACTATGAGAATCTGCCTGCCAATGCAGGAGATGTAAGAGATGCAAGTTCAATAATCCCTGGGTCGAGAAGATCACCTGGAGGAGGAAATAGCAACCCACTCAATATTCTTGCCTGGAGAATCCCATGGACAGAATTGGAGGGCTACAGTCCATGGGGTTACAAAGAGTCGGACATGACTTAGTGACTGAACAACAAAAACAAATAGACATTATATTTAACTAGTATTTTACATGCAGTCATTTTTGAGGTATACAACTTTATATAAGTTCTATCATCTGTACAAAATCTATGCAATATATGTATATTTTTAAAAAGAGAAATCAGTTTTTCTTTAAAAATATTTTCAACATTTAGGACTAGTGCACATTTCATAAAATATGGTGACAGCAAGTATGACATTCCATGGCAAGCAACAATACTGCTTCCCACCACAGTTTGTGTTCACAGGATAAATGAGTACATCCTTAAGGAAAGTGACCCCGGAACATGACACCCGACAATGAAAGAAATCGATCTCAATAGAAACTAGCTCTATACTGCTAACTCCCAAAGTAATAACCTCTCTCTTGAATTACAGATATACAGATATTCTTGAATGTCTAATGCCATTCAAATCTAATGTGTTCAAAAGAGAACTCATTTAACACTACCTTCTCTTCAACAACCAAGTGCATATTTCATCTCATTAAATTGCAAAGCCACACCTATTTGCTCAGACTAAAGCTACAGAGTCTTTCTTCAATTCACTCCTTGATTCATCTAATCTACTCCATTATCAATTCCTATTGGTTCTACCTTCAAAATAGAGCCTCAATTCAACTTCTTCTCACCACCTCTACCAGCATTCTTGTCTCCTTTAAGACATGCTTTCCCACTGACTAACGATGTGTCTTTGGACCAGTTACTAGAGCTCTCGAGAATTCTATTTCCTGTCTTACAACTTTACAGTTACTCTAGACTCTTTACAAAGGAGTTGTGCCAAATAAGATAACTCATATAAAATAGTTTTAAGAGTCCAATAGGGAGTAAGCAGCCATCAAATGTTATGTATATATCATCATCATCTTCATGGAAATAGCTTCCAAACAATTGACTTTCACTCAGCAGAAAAAAACAAACCCTTCCTTCAGTATCAGTCTCTACCCCGTATTACGTCTTTGTTCCTAAACTTATTCATCACTATTTTAATTTATATGACATATTTATCTGTTGATATCTACCTTCCCAATTAGAAATGCAAAATCTGTAAGTACTAGCCTGCCCTTGTCCTTTCTCTTTTGCTCACTGCTGTATTTCCAGGACAAAGATCACTTCTTGAAACATTATAGGTATTTAAATACTTTCTTTCAATAAGCTGACACACCAAAAACCTAGGAAACATTTTTTTCAGAAACATTCTTTTTTTCAAGTCAAAGTTTCACTACTGGTGACACAAAAACATAGAAGAAGTACACATTATTAATGCACATGAGAGAATAAAATGTTGAGAAGCTAAGGCGATACATGTCCTGGCCATATTAAGATAGTAAATGTATTGGGAAGGCCTATTGTCATTCATCAAGCACGAATGCTCTTGCTTGGCCTGGTAAGCTTTGTAGGGGACTATTATATAATTTTACACTTTGAATGGGATGCCATAGAGGTAATTTTCCTACTTTACTACTAATAATTTGATTGACCAGTTAAAATTTGTTAAGCCTCTTTTTATACGCTCTCCTGTAGCCTTTTAAGCTTAAGTCAATTTAAGACAAGCCAGTTTTACTAGCTTATCACATTTAAGGACTTCCCTCGTGGCTCAGCTGGTAAAGACTTCGCCTACAATATGGAAGACCTGGGTTCGATCCCTGGCTTGGGAAAATCCCCTGGAGGAGGGAAAGGCTCCCACTCCAGTATTCTGGCCTGGAGAATTCTGGCCTGGGTGGCAAATAGTTGGACGCGAATGAGTGACTTTCACATCATATTTAAAGACTTGGTAATTCTGACATATATACTGGTAAATGTCTTATCTAAAAAGTCTTACAGTTTTCTTATTCACCACAAGGGGATTATTTTAAAGAGAATTATGTTAGATTTAAGATGGCTACAATTCTCTGACACTCCTTCAATAGACAGCGAGGGTCTTTTTTCCTTTCCCTTGAAATTAGGCATACTCTATTAACTATTTTACTAACAGACTATGGTAACTATAATCACATGCCAATATCTGGGCCCATACCTTAAGAAACTAGAAATTTCTAATTCCTCACTACTAAAATACCTGCTAAAATAACCAGTATATAGTTTCTGTGTTGTGAGAGAGCCTGAATATTCTTCTGGAAAGGTCCACATGGAGAGAAATCAAGGCCCCTGGCCAAGAGTTTTGGCTGAACTCCCAGCTAAACACTGGCCTCAGGTTGAACAATTTAAAATAGGGATATAAGAAGACATTTCTGATAACACTTAAGGCAGGGTGGATGGTTTAACCATCACTTCCCCTTCTATTTATATTCATAATTAATAATGATAGTTAAGTCAGGGAGGAAAATGTCCTATCAATCTATGATTCCATATGCAACACATAGCTTGACAACATCATCTTACTAGCCATGTATGTGGCTGAGCCAACTAAAAAGTGAATTTTTCAGACCCACTCAAGCAAACCCAGTGATAACATATGTGTCAGAAAAAAAGTCATGCCTTCCAAGCCCTGCACAAATTATAGATTCATGAGTGAAATAAATGGCTGTTCTTGTTTTGAGCCATTAATTTTGATTAGTTATGCAAATCTAATATTCTAATAAACAGTTTTATTAATAGTTGATTCTCAACTGATTAGTAAACCTGAGAGAGGAGAGTAGCAAGTTCCTTATGATACACATCAGTCTAGTAGCATATTTAGGAAAAAGTAATTTTAATATATTTTATTGAATATATTTTAATATTTAAAAACATCCATTATTTTTATAATATAAACATTGAAGTCATGAATGAATGTTTTCAAAAAGAAAAAAGTTTAAATGATTTAATAATATCATATAACTTAATCCCAGATTCAATTCATGCATTGTTTAATCCCATGGATATTTATTGAACATCTATTATATGCCTCCACTACAATAGTCACTAAGGATAAAACATAATCTCTGTTCTCAAGTAGTACTCACTACTTCCAAAGGAGAAGTATTAATCTTTAATACTCCAAAATCATATCCTTTGAAAGAAAACTAATGATCATCATATCCTTTTCATAGTTTACAAAAATTCACAAATGAACTTATACTGATACCAAGTATATAAATTAAGTATAGTTTATTTCTCAGGGTTAACCAACCGACTGAGTCAAACAATCTGTATTGAGCTAATTAATTGTAACTTTACCTACACTCTTATAAGTTGCACAAAATAACAGATCAGATGATGATATCTAGTTCTCTGAATAAATTATGTTCTCAGTCACTTCATTTTGTTTGCTGATTAGGTCACACTGCAGCCATTCACCTTCTTATGAACAGTTTATATTTTTTAGACTTTTTGTGTGCATTCATGTTGACATTAAACATTTATTTTTCCTAGTTATCTTTCTATAAATCTTGGCAAGTAATCATTAGCCTTAGACTATGTAGTTTAAAATACTTACATGAGAATGCATTTCTGGTAACCATTATAGCCACATAAGTGGTTCAACCATCATTTCCATTCCTATTTCTATTTACTAAAGTCTACCTTTAATAAATGAAGTTTAAGACATGGAAGGAAAATGTTCCACCAAAATATGATTGTATATGTATCACATAGCCTGTTAAAACACTTGAAATCACTCCAAGTGGATGAACAAAGTGAAGCTGATCATCAGGCCTCCAATTTCAAAGTTTTATTTTCCTTCCAGTTGTTTCATAATGGCTTCAGGTTTCCCTGGATGCTCTTTTGCAATGACCCATAAAAGAAAGCACCCTCCAGGCATCAGTTATGAACCAGATGTTTACTCTTTCCCAGTATTCACTTAATCCATGTCCCTTTCACCTAGTACCTGAACCGTGCCAACTATCTTGCTAGAAATTAATTTCATTAATTACTTGATGTTAAGTGCTAAATATTGAAAACTATTTGATACACTATCTCTCTTAGGGATGTTGGCATTTTGAAGGAGGAATTCCAGGTAATACAATGAATTGACTGAATCATCATTAGAATCAATGTTCAACTAGTAAGATAAGTTGACACAGAGAAGAAAATATTTTTTAACTTTATCAAATTATAGCAAGATATTGGAAAGATTTCAATAGCTTTCAGTGGATACCATGATCATCATGAAAACTGACTACATCAAACTAGTTTCAATAATTACACGTGTGCATGCTAAGTTGCTTCAGTTGTGTCTGACTCTTTGCGACCCCATGGGCTGTAGCCCTCCTGTCCATTCCATGGACAGGCTCCTCTGTCCATGGAATTCTCCAGGCAAGAATGTGAGAATGGGTTGCCTTCCTTTCCTCCAGGTATCTTCTCAACCCAGTGATCAAACCAGTCTCTCTTACATCTCTTGTACTGGCAGGCAGTTTCTTTATCACTAGAGTCACCTGAGAAGCCTGCAATAATTATATGGCAATGCCTACTAATTTTTATTGAAGTGTAATTAATTTACATAATACTCTCAGATATGCAGTCTTCCCTGATATCTCAGTTGGTAAAGAATCCACCTGTAATGCAGGAGACCCTGGTTCAATTCCTGGGTCAGGAAGATCCACTGGAAAATGGATAGGCTACCCACTCAAGTATTCTTGGATTTCCCTTATGACTCAGCTGGTAAAGAATCCACCTGCAATGCAGGAGACCTGGGTTCGATTCCTGAATTGGGAAGATTTTTCTGGAGAAGGGAAAGACTACCCACTCCAGTATTCTGGCCTGGAGAATTCCGTGAACTATATAGTCCATGGAGATGCAAAGACTCAGACATGACTGAGTGACTTTCACTGCTCACGACAATGTGAGCTATTTATATATTTTGGATATTAACTCCTTTCCAGCCATATCATCTGTAAATATTTTCTCCCATTGAGTGTGTTGTTGTTTCATTTTGTCAATGGTTTCTTTAGCTGTGTAAAAGCTTTAAAGGTTAATTAGGGTCCATTTGTTTAGCTTTGCTTTTGTTTTCTTTACTTTAGGGGACAGATCCAAAAAAAATATTATGTCCAGAAGTGTTCTGCCTGTTTTCTTGTAGGAGTTTTGTGGTTTCTAGTCTTACATTTAGGTCTTTAGTCCATTTTGAATTTATTTTTGAATATAGCATGAAGAAATGTTCTTATCTCATTCTTTTAACTGTCATGTTTTCCTGGCACCACCTCCTGAAGAGTCTTTTCTGCATTGTATATTCTTGCCTTCTTGGTCTAAGATTAATTGACCATATGTGTGTGGGTTAATTTCTAAGCTTTCTATTTATTCTGTTGATCTATGTATCTGTTTTGTGGCAGAATCATACGGTCTTGATTATTATATCTTTGTAACACAGTCTGAAAACAAAGAATCTATATTACAGGGAAGCTGAAATATAGTTTGAAAACAGTCTGATACTTATAGCTCTGTCCTTGTTTCTCAATATAGCTTTGACAATTAAGAATCTTCTGTTGTTCCATATTAATTTTAGGACTATTCATTCTAATTCTGTGAAATCTGCAGATTGCTTTGGGTAGAATGATCATTTTAACAATATTAATTCTTCCAATCCAAGAGAATGGGTTATCTTCAAATTTACTTCTGTCATCTTCAGTTTCTTCCATTAAGTCTTTTGTTGTTTTTGGAGTTCAGTTCTTTCACCACCTTGGTTAATTTTACTCCTAGTTATTTTACTCTTTTTGATAGAATCTTAAATAGGATAATTTTCTCTTTCTTATAGGTCATTATTTGTATGTAAAAAGATAGCAGACTTCTGTATATTAATCCTATGTCCTGCAACTTGACTGAATTCATTTATTAGTTATATTTTCAGGATCAATGATCTAAATGTAAGATGAGAAACTATAAAAATCTTAGAGGAAAACATAGGCAGAACAATCTCTGACATAAATCACAGCAAGATCCTCTATGAACAACTGTCAGAGTAATGGAAATAAAAACAAAAATAAACAAATGGAACAAAATTAAACTTAAAAGTTTTTCACACTGAAGGAAATCATAAGCAAGGTAAAAAGACAGCCTTCAGAATGGGAAAAAGTAATAGTAAATGAAACAAGTGACAAAGTATTAATCTCCAAAATATACAAGCAGCTCAATACCAGAAAAATGAACAACCCAATCAAAAAGAGGGCCAAAGAACTAAACAGACCATTCTCCAAAGAAGACGTACAGATGACCAATAAACACATGAAAAGATGCTCAATATCACTCATTATTCAGTTCAATTCAATTCAGTCACTCAGTTGTGTCCGACTCTTTGCGACCCCATGAACCGCAGCACACCAGGCCTCCCTGTCCATCACTAACTCCCAGAGCCACCCAAACCCATGTTTATTGAGTCAGTGATGCCATCCAACCATATCATCTTCTACTGTCCCCTTCTACTCCTGCCCTCAATCTTTCCCAGCATCAGGGTCTTTTCCAATGAGTCTGCTCTTTACATCAGGTGGCCAAAGTACCAGAGTTTCAACTTCAACATCAGTCCTTCCAGTGAACACCCAGGACTGATCTCCTCTAGGATGGACTGGTTGGATCTCCTTGTAGTTCAACGGACTCTCAAGAGTCTTCTCCAACACCACAGTTCAAAAGCATCAATTTTGTGGGTTTGTCATATATAGCTTTTATTATGTTGAGGAATGTTCCTTCTATTCCTGCTTTCTGGAGAGTTTTAATCATAAATGAATATTGAATTTTGTCAAAGGCTTTTTCTGCATCTATTGAGATAATCATATGGTTTTTAATCTTTCAATTTGTTAATGTGGTGTATTACATTGATTGATTTGCATATATTAAAGAATCCATGCATTCTTGGGATAAAGTCCACTTGTCCACAGTGCATGATTTTTTAATATGTTGTTGGATTCTGTTTGCTAGAATTTTGTTAAGGATTTTTGCATCTATGTTCATCAGTGATATTGGCCTGTAGTTTTCTTTTTGGGGGGCATCTTTGTCTGGTTTTGGAATTAGGGTGATGGTGGCCTCATAGAATGAGTTCGGAAGTTTACATTCATCTGCAATTTTCTGGAAGAGTTTGAGTAAGATAGGTGTTACCTCTTCTCTAAATTTTTGGTAGAATTCAGCTGTGAAGCCACCTGGTCCTGGGCTTTTGTTTGCTGGAAGATTTTTTATTACAGTTTTGATTTCCTTGCTTGTGATGGGTCTGTTAAGATCTTCTATTTCTTCCTGGTTCAGTTTTGGAAAGTTATACTTTTCTAAGAATTTGTCCATTTCATCCAAGTTGTCCATTTTATTGGCATAGAGCAGCTGGTAGTAGTCTCTTATGATCCTTTGTATTTCAGTGTTGTCTGTTGTGATCTCTCCATTTTCATTTCTAATTTTGTTAATTTGGTTCTTCTCTCTTTGTTTCTTAATGAGTCTTGCTAATGGTTTGTCAATTTTGTTTATTTTGTCAAAAAACATGCTTTTAGCTTTGTTGACTTTTGCTATGGTCTCTTTAGTTTCTTTTTCATTTATTTCTGTGCTAATTTTTAAGATTTCTTTCCTTCTGCTAACCCTACAACAAGCATCACCCTCAATGGTGAAAAATTGAAAGCATTTCCCCTGAAATCAGGAACAAGACAAGGGTGCCCACTCTCACCACTACTATTCAACAGAGTGTTGGAAGTTTTGGCCACAGCAATCAGAGCAGAAAAAGAAGTAAAAGAAATCCAGATAGGAAAAGAAGAAGTGAAACTCTCGCTGTTTGCAGATGACATGATCCTCTATATAGAAAACCCTAAAGACTCTTCCAGAAAATTACTAGAGTCTATCAATGAATATAGTAAAGTTGCAGGTTATAAAATTAACACACAGAAATCCCTTACATTCCTATATACTAACAATGAAAAAAACAGAAAGAGAAATTAAGGAAACAATACCATTCACCAATGCAACAAAAAGAATAAAATACTTAGGAGTATATCTACCTAAAGAAACAAAAGACCTATACATAGAAAACTATAAAACAGTGATGAAAGAAATCAAAGAGGATACAAACAGATGGAGAAACATACCGTGTTCATGGATTGGAAGAATCAATATTGTCAAAATGGCTATTCTACCCAAAGCAATCTATAGATTCAGTGCAATCCCTATCAAGCTACCAACGGTATTTTTCACAGAACTAGAACAAATAATTTCACAATTTGTATGGAAATACAAAAAACCTCGAATAGCCAAAGTAATCTTGAGAAAGAAGAGTGGAACTGGAGGAATCAAACTGCCTGACTTCAGACTCTACTACAAAGTCACAGTCATCAAGACAGTATGGTACTGGCACAAAGACAGAAATATAGATCAATGGAACAGAATAGAAAGTCCAGAGATAAATCCACGAACCTATGGACACCTTATCTTTGACAAAGGAGGCAAGGATATACAATGGAAAAAAAGACAATCTCTTTAACAAGTGGTGCTGGGAAACCTGGTCAACCACTTGTAAAAGAATGAAACTAGAACACTTTCTAACAACATACACAAAAATAAACTCAAAATGGATTAAAGATCTAAATGTAAGACCAGAAACTATAAAACTCCTAGAGGAGAACATAGGCAAAACACTCTCTGATATAAATCACAGCAATATCCTCTATGACCTACCCCCCAGAATATTGGAAATAAAAGCAAAAATAAACAAATGGGACCTAATGAAACTTAAAAGCTTTTGCACTACAAAGGAAACTATAAGCAAGGTGAAAAGACAGCCCTCAGATTGGGAGAAAGTAATAGCAAATGAAGAAACAGACAAAGGATTAATCTCAAAAATATACAAGCAACTCCTGAAGCTCAATTCCAGAAAAATAAATGACTCAATCAAAAAATGGGCCAAGAACTAAACAGACATTTCTCCAAAGAAGACATACAGATGGCTAACAAACACATGAAAAGATGCTCAACACCACTCATCATCAGAGAAATGCAAATCAAAACCACAATGAGGTACCATTACACGCCAGTCAGGATGGCTGCTATCCAAAAGTCTACAAGCAATAAATGCTGGAGAGGGTGTGGAGAAAAGGGAACCCCCTTACACTGTTGGTGGGAATGCAAACTAGTACAGCCACTACGGAAAACAGTGTGGAGATTTCTTAAAAAACTGGAAATAGAACTGCCATATGACCCAGCAATACCACTTCTGGGCATACACACTGAGGAATCCAGATCTGAAAGAGACACGTGCACCCCAATGTTCATTGCAGCACTGTTTATAATAGCCAGGACATGGAAGCAACCTAGATGCCCATCAGCAGATGAATGGATAAGGAAGCTGTGGTACATATACACCATGGAATATTACTCAGCCATTAAAAAGAATTCGCTTGAATCAGTTCTAATGAGATGGATGAAACTGGAGCCCATTATACAGAGTGATGTAAGCCAGAAAGATAAAGAACATTACAGCATACTAACACATATATATGGAATTTAGAAAGATGGTAACAATAACCCTATATGCAAAACAGAAAAAGAGACACAGAAGTACAGAACAGACTTTTAAACTCTGTGGGAGAAGGTGAGGGTGGGATGTTTTGAAAGAACACCATGTATATTATCTATGGTGAAACAGATCACCAGCCCAGGTGGGATGCATGAGAAAAGTGCTCAGGCCTGGTGCACTGTGAAGACCCAGAGGAATCGGGTGGAGAGGGTGGTGGGAGGGGGGATCGGGATGGGGAATACATGTAACTCTATGGCTGATTCATATCAATGTATGACAAAACCCACTGAAATGTTGTGAATTAATTAGCCTCTAACTAACAAAAAAAGAAAAGAAAGAAAGAAAAAAAAAGCATCAATTTTTCGGTGCTCAGTTTTTATCACAGTCCAACTCTCACATCCATACATGACCACTGGAAAAACCATAGCCTTGACTAGATGGACCTTTGTTGGCAAAGTAACGTCTCTGCTTTTAATATGCTGTCTAGGGTGGTCATAACTTTCCTTCCAAAGAGTAAGTGTCTTTTAATTTCATGACTGCAATCACCATCTGCAGTGATTCTGGAGCCCAAAATAATAAAGTCTGACACTGTTTCCACTGTTTTCCCATCTATTTCTCATGAAGTGATGGGACAAGAAGCCATGATCTTGGTTTTCTGATGTTGAGCTTAAGCGAACTTTTTCACTCCCCTCTTTCACTTTCATCAAGAGGCTTTTTAGTTCATCTTCACTTTCTGCCTTAAGGGTGGTGTCATCTGCATATTTGAGGTTATTGATATTTCTCCCAGCAATCTTGATTCCAGCTTGTGCTTCTTCCAGCCCAAGTTTCTCATGATGTACTCTGCATAGAAGTTAAATAAGCAGAGTGACAATATACAGCCTTGACGTACTCCTTTTCCTATTTGGAACCAGTCTGTTGTTCCATGTCCAGTTCTAACTGTTGCTTCCTGACCTGCATACAGATTTCTCAAGAGGCAGGTCAGGTGGTCTGGTATTCCCATCTCTTTCAGAATTTTCCACAGTTTATTGTGATCCACACAGTCAAAGGCTCTGGTATAGTCAATAAAGCAGAAATAGATGTTATTTTGGAACTCTCTTGCTTTTTCGATGATCCAGCAGATGTTGGCAATTTGATCTCTGGTTTCTCTGCCTTTTCTAACACCAGCTTGAACATCTGGAAGTTCACAGGTCAGCTTCTCCGAGCTGAAGCCTGGCTCAGAGAATTTGGGGCATTATTTTACTAGTGTGTGAGATGAGTGCAATTGTGTGGTAGTTTAGCATTCTTTGGCATTGCCTTTCTTTGGGATTGGAATGAAAACTGACTTTTTCCAGACTTGTGGCCACTTCTGAGTTTTCCAAATTTGCTGACATATTGAGTGCATCACTTTTAGAGCATCATCTTTCAGGATGTGAAATAGCTCAACTGGAATTCCATCACCTCCACTACCTTTGTTCGTAGTGATGCTTTCTAAGGCCCACTTGACTTCATATTCCAGGATCTCTGGCTCTAGTTGAGTGTGAATGATCACACCATCGTGATTATCTAGGTCACGAAGATCTTTTTTTGTATAGTTCTTCTGTGTATTCTTGCCATCTCTTCTTACTATCTTCTCCTTTTGTTAAGTCCATACCATTTCTATCCTTTATTGAGTCCATCTTTGCATGAAATTTTCCCTTGATATCTCTCATTTTCTTGAAGGGATCTCTAGTCTGTCCCATTAATTGTTTTCCTCTATTTGTTTGCATTGATCACTGAGGAAGGCTTTCTTATCTCCCCTTTCTATTGTTTGGAACTCTGCATTCAAATGGGTATATCTTTCCTTTTCTCCTTTGCTTTTCACTTCTCTTCTTTTCACAGCTATTTCTAAGGCCTCCTCAGACAGCCATTTTGCCTTTTTGCATTTCTTTTTCTTCGGGATGATCTTGATTTCTGTCTCCTGTACTATGTCACATACATCTGTCCATAGTTCATCAGGCACTCTGTCTATAAGATCTAGTCCCATAAATCTATTTCTCACTTCCACTGTATAGTCATAAGGGCTTTGATTTAGGTCATACCTCAATTAGGTCATACTTTGATTTAGGTCTAGTGGGTTTTCTCCACTTTCTTCATTTTCAGTGTGAATTTGGCAATAAGGAGTTCACGATCTGGGCCATAGTCAACTCCCGGTTTTGTTTTTGCTGACTGTATAGACCTTCTCCATCTTTTGCTGCAAAGAATATAATCAATCTGATTTCAGCATAGACCATCTGGTGATGTCCATGTGTAGAGTCTTCTCTTGTGTTGTTAGAAGAGGGTGTTTGCTATGACCAGTGCATTCTCTTGGCAAAACTGTTAGCCTTTGCCCTGCTTCCTTCTGTACTCCAGGGCCAAATTTGCCTGTTACTCCAGGTGTTTCTTGACTTCCTACTTTTGCATTCCAGTCCCCTATAATGCAAAGGACATGTTTTCTGTGTGCTAGTTCTAGAAGGTCTTGTAGGTTTTCTTAGAACCAGTCAACATCAGCTTCTTCAGCATTACTGGTCAGGGCAGCAGCTGCAACGGCAGCACAGGAGTGGCGGCTGCCACGGCACAGGAGCGACTGAGAGGAGCTACCCCAAGTCCAAGGTCAGGAGCAGGGGCTGCGCTTCACTGGAGCAGACGTGAAGAGATACCCCACGTCCAAGGTAAGAGAAACCTGAATAGGACGGTAGGTGCTGAGAGAGGGCATCAGAGGGCAGACAGACTGAAACCACAATCACAGACAACTAGCTAATCTGATCACAGGACCACAGCCTTGTCTAACTCAGTGAAACTAAGCCATGTCATGTGGGGCCAGCCAAGACGGACGGGTCATGGTGGAGAGGTCTGACAGAATGTGATCCACTAGAGAAGGGAATGACAAACCACTTCAGTACTCTTGCTTTGAGAACCCCATGAACAGTATGAAAGGCAAAAAGATAAGACAATGAAAGATGAACTCCCTAGGTGGGTAGGTGCCCAATATGCTACTGGAGATGAGTGGAGAAATAACTTCAGAAAGAATGAAGGGATGCAGCCAAAGCAAAAACAACACCCAGTTGTGGATGTGACTGGTGATAGAAGCAAGGTTCGATGCTGTAAAGAGCAATATTGCATAGGAACCTGGAATGCTAGGTCCATGGATCAAGGCAAATTGGAAGTGCTCAAACAGGAGATGGCAAGAGTGAACATCAACATTCTAGGAATCAGCGAACTAAGATAGACTGGAATGGGTGAATTTAACTCAGATGACCATTATATCTACTATTGTGGGCAGGAATCCCTTAGAAGAAATGGAGTAGCCATCATAGTCAACAAAATAGTCTGAAATGCAGTACTTGGATGCAACCTCAAAAACGACAGAATGATTTCTGTTCGTTTCAAAGGCAAACCATTCAATATCACAGTAATCACTAATTATTAGAGGAATGCAAATAAAAAAACCACAATGAGGTATCTCATGCTTGTCAGAATGGCCATCATCAAAAAGTCTATAAACAATAAATTCTGGAGAGGGTGTGGAGAATAGGGAACCCTCTTACACTGATGGTGTGAATGCATACTGGTACCATCACTATGGAGAACAGTGTGGAGATTCCTTAAAAAACTGGGAATAGAACTGCCATATGACCCAGGAATCCCACCACTGAGGAAAAACCCTGAGGAAACCAGAATTGAAAGAGACACATGTCCTCCAATGTTCATTGCAGCACTGTTTACAATAGCTAGAACATGGACGCAATCTGGATGTCCACTGGCAGACAAATGGATTAGGAAGTTGTAGTACATATACACAGTGGAATATTATTCAGTTATATAAAGGAATGCATTTGAGTCAATTCTAATGAGGTGGATGAAATTGGAGCCCACCATACAGAGTGAAGTAAGTCAGAAAGAGGAACACAAATACTGTATATTAACACATATATAAGGAATTTTATGGAGAAGGCAATGGCACCCCACTCCAGTATTCTTGCCTGGAAAATCCCATGGACAGAGGAACCTGGTAGGCTGCAGTCCATGGGGTCGCTAAGGGTCGGACACGACTGAGGGACTTCACTTTCACTTTTCATGCACTGGAGAAGGAAATGGCAACCCACCCCAGTGTTCTTGCCTGGAGAATCCCAGGGATGGGGGAGCCTGGTGGGCTGCCGTCTATGGGGTCTCACAGAGTCGGACATGACTGAAGTGACTTAGCAGCAGCAGCAAGGAATTTTAAAAGACCGTAATGACAATCCTATATGCAAGGCAGTGAAAGAGGCACAGATGTAAAGAACAGACTTTTGGACTATGTAGGAGAAGGCAAGGATGGGACAATATGTGAGAATAATATTGAAACATGTATATTACCATATGTAAAATAGATGACCAGTGCAATTGTGCAGTAGTTTGAACAGTCTGTCCAAATTTAAATTCATTTAAATTGTATGCACATTGTCAAAATTAAGTTGTTTTAGCTATTTCACAATTTTATTTATGTCCTTTTGGTATTAACCAATAATTAGATTATGCATTAACATCTCAAGTACACATTTATTAAGTGCTTACTGTGTGTAAATGCAATACTAAGCCCTATGGAAGATATGAGAAATGCACGGTTTTATATATATATAATTTTATTTTTTGACTAATACTTAAAGCAATTTAGTTGTCAAAGTCTATGCTCAAGAATGATTATGAATTTTCTCATATTTCTTAAAAATCTTCCAAACAGTGTATCGGAAATCTGACAAAATATCACAATAAGAGGCTTGATCATTTATTAATAATACAGTTGGCAAAATATCCTGAAGGGTCAATAAGGTCAAAGCTAAACAGGTAACTTACTTGTCTACTGAAACTATTCTACATTAAAATCTTAGGTCAGCCTCATCATCGCTGACTTAACATTGCCCTTAACAACTTTCATTATTCTTTTCTTTTTAAGTAATGTTTATCTCCTTCACATTTAATACACATTGATTCTTATCTTCTCCCTTATCTTAACTGTCTGTAGAATTAATCAATCAAACCAACACTTTTTTGAGAGTGAAAGAGGGAAATCTTATTAGTTATGCTGGGACAACAAGGGTAAAGAGAGATATCCCAGGTAAACCAGACACACCATGGGTGACTCCATGTTTATTCCAATTCCTTTCTCTATGGCCCCTTTCCTTACTACAAGAGACAAGGTCTGTGAGCTTGTAATAATCCCTTGCATCACAGCTCACTCTAAGAACTTCTGTTCATTCATGGGATCTCAAGTAACATCTGAACTCATATGTCTTCCCTGATTACATGCCGTATCATCTCATGACTTTAAGGGCCTACACAATCACTTTATTTGGATAACTGTATTTATCAAACTGCCTGATGCAATGCCTAAAAGGAATCATGCAATTTACTCCTAGCCTAGAATACCACTCTTCTCCAAACTGTTCTTTACATTCATTGGAATGGGCATGAAGCATAAAACCAAGGCTCTAGAAGCTAATACCACTATGCTGCTTTTTTTTGCTGAGACTGTATACAGACCAATATAACTGGCCATGGGAGTTTAAAATGAACAGTGAAATTTTCTTTAATATGAGTGATATCAAAACAATATTTTCTAGAGAAGGAATGATGACTTGGTCAAGGTATAAGGAATTAGATTTGACATGCAGTCCAAAATTTGCAAAATTTATTCTTTGTAACATTATAATTCCCTGTGATGGTGACAGATGTTTGTCTTTTTAAAAAAAGTTTCTGGATCAATAAGTTTTATATTAGTTCTCCCTCCTAGAATCCCAATTCACATTAGCATATCATAATGCATATTAGCATATCAAAAGCTTCAAGAAGCCTTGCAGTAAAGACACTATTCTTCATACTTGTTTGTTCTTAGAACCCTTTTTCTTCATTAAAAACCTTGTAACATTTTGCAGATCTCCATGCAAACCATTTCACAATCATTGCAGTAGACAGGAAGAAGCAGATGCAGGCATTGGAGCACAGGAGAAACTGTTGCCACAATCCCAGGATGCTAAGGCATGCCAGCAACTGAGGAAGCCATTTTAGCAAATCTAAAAACTGGTGTGCTACATCAACCCATGTCACAGATTGATGGAGAGAAGGAACTAGCCATGAAAGGTAACACCAATCTGTAGGAAAAGCAAGAGTAGAAGTGCCAGCTGATGAAGTCAAACTCAAATCTGGTCAAAAAATAATCTAGGCAAATGGCAGACAGCAAGGTGAAGAACAGTATGTGTGAGCAGACTGGGCTCCTTACTTTCTCTAGCCAAAGCTTGTTGAAGTTTTAGGCATAGACTTCCTGCAGTCCCCTCTCACTATGCTATGTGAGTCTTAAAGTGGCATTCCTTAATTGACTCTTGAGTCAATGTTTGATGAATAATGGATAAAAGGCAGAAGAAAGCCATATTTTTTTTATCATTTTAGACAAGCTTACTAGAGTGGGAAAAGATTACAACAGGCAAACAAGTTACCAGCTTGGATACCATCTCTGTGAAGTGAAAATGATGTGGATCTAGAGATAAACCAAAAGACATGAAGAAGATTCAGCAATGCAGAGCAACCAAACTTAAGCTAGTGGACTCTGACACAGTTATGCTCTTACAGTCTTGGAGAACCTGAGAAGGACTGGCCATAACTTGACACTAATCAGTCTGTTTTCTCCTTTATGTTGATCTGTATCTTCTAAGTTCTTTTTTTTTTTTTTTTTTTTTTTTTTTTTTGTAAATCACTTCTGCTGTATATCTTTAGCATCTCCACATAAGTGTAAATTGATTAGGCATAAGAAAATATATTTTCCATGAATTGAACATTTCCCAGGAGAATCTTGTACACTGATTGGAGCAACAAATTAACTGTTAAGCAAGCACTATAAGCATGTATTTTATATATGATAGGGTACTTCCCTGACTTATTTTAATGATAATATCTCATCCTATATTTAGACAGGATTGGATCTTTTAGTGAGTAATCACCAAGAGATTATAATGTGTAAGACAGTCATATCATCATCAAATTCAAAGAACAAATTCATGTAATAATATATAAAAACATGAAAAAATCCATCAGCTGGAAACTTAAAAAGCAGAATGCATTACTTCACTTATGATTCCTGGGAATTATCATTCCTAGAAACTTTGAGCATTCTATCTACAGAAACTTTGTAACCTCTGTCTTTGCATTAGGAGCTGGCTAAAGAGTAACAGTTAACTGCTTATAATGAATGGAGTCAACACAAACCTGTTAGGTCTATAAAAATAGCATTGATTTAAAACATTTCAAAGGTTCTAATTCTAGATACTATAAAATTATCTTCATCTTTCTAATTTTCAAGATGGTATAGCCCATGAAACACTGTGTATCCATAAAAGAGTGCACGATACATTACTAAACTTCTCTATCTCCCACATGACTAGGTTTCATTTTTTTCTAATAACACTAGGTATGAAATGTTCACTTTTTCAATAAATCATTACTGCCAAAGTCTGACATGTATGGAATAAAGCCATACCAAGTTCATTTTATTGGGCACTTCACTGTGGCAGAAATGTCAACTATAATAAACATGTGATGAAAAAGATCTTCAGGGCTCCCATCAGGTAGTACATAACCTGACAGTAGGTTAAAACTGAACATTTACATGAAAAGGTTGGGTGAGTGAGGCTGACAGCTGTCATTAACATTCTGAAGAAGAAATATGCTACCTAAGATTGCCTGGCTTTCACAGTTTACATATGCTTTCACAATCCCATTTAATCCTTCTAACAAACATGGGCCTGGGCCTTACTCCCCCCATTTACAGATAAGAAATCTGCCTCTTCACCCCACCCATACTACCACTGCTGTGGTTAAGCACTCATCACCTCTCAGCCTCCTGACTGACAGCCTTGCCAAAGATCATGTTTCAGTTTTAAGAACTGGATAATATTAAGCTTTTCTAGGGGAGAAAAGAATCTGAAAATACAGTTGCTTAACAATAACCAATTTTTACTTGCAGTTCACAACTACAGGGTGGATGTGGATCACAGAGTTCTCTGTGTTGTAACCAGCTTAAAGGCCTATAATGCGGCTCTTTCTGAATGAAATGGATGCTTTTTTTAATTAAGTCATTAGGCAAATTTGTAGAATTTATCTGATAATAAAAATTATAAACAAACCAGAGATTCAAGCACATATTGTATGCTATACAGCCTTGGGCCCTTGATAAAAATGAGTTGTCCAACTGGTTAAATCACAGACTGTATATTCGGGGAGGATGGTTGTCTAATGTCCTGATATTTCGAATTTCATTAACTATTGTTTGGAGGCACTTAAAAAAGTGAACACTAATATTTTCTCTTCTGAGATTTGGAGTAGAAGAAAATACTACAATTTTGTACCTATTTATCATAAATCCAAAAATCCTACTCAATATTTTCTCCCAGTTAACAGGATCAGGTGGCAGGGTATAGAAGTAGTTGGAGATGAGACCAGCCCTTAGACTTTGCAAAGCACATGAGTGACTGTCACCAGTCTGCTTCTGACAGATGCAAAGTGATTTCTCTCTCTGTGGATGTCAACTGACAGCTCATCTCCAAGAGTTGATACATTTCGAGCTTTTTATTTTCAATTTTAAACCCAGAATTCTAACGTAAGAGGATATTGTAAGGGGCTAATACCTACTAACTCTTAAGCAAACAGGAAACCTGAAACTCCTGAAGTTAATGATGAAAACAATTTATATCAATATTCTAATTGTTCCATTCCTAAGTCATGTCTGACTGTTTGCGACACCATGGAATGCAGCACATCAGGCTTCCCTGTCCTTCACTATCTCCTAGAGCTTGCTCAAACTCATGTCCATAGAGTCGGTGATGCCATCCAACCATCTCATCCTCTCTTGCCCTCTTCTCCTTCTGCCTTCAATTTTTTCCAGCGTCAGTGTCTTTTCCAAGAAGTCAGCTCTTTACGTTATGTGATCAAAGTATTGGAGCTTCAGCTTCAGCATCAGTTCTCCCAAAGAATATTCAGGATTGATTTCCTTTAGGATTGACTGGTTTGATATCCTTGCTGTTCAAGAGACTCTCAAGAGTCTTCTCCAACACCACAGTTCAAAAGCATCAATTCTTTGGCTGGCACTCATCGTTCTTTATGGTTCAACTCTCTCATTCCTACATGACTACTGGAAAAACCATAATTAAACTAAAAATATCCTTCCATAGAAGAAGGAGCAGAGTACAGACTAAAGCTTATCTCCTATACTTCATTTCTGAAGACATGAGGTTTTTTCCTGGAGACTCTGCTTGTGTGTTTGTTACCACAGAAGATCTGAACTTCACAAAGTAGTTCATAATAAAAATTTATAAAAGTGTTGTGTATAAATGTGCTTCTTTCATTTTAAATGGCTGGTAAGACTAAGAGTACAGAATTTTTGAATCAGGTGAATATGGGTACAAGTCCCAAAATTACTACAGACTAGTTTCTAATCTTGTTAAATTTATTTAATTTTTCTAAACTGTTTTCTCAGTTAAAAAATAACAGTAATAATAATATGGCCTTGCCTTTTCTATATGTGTATAAAATGGTTTGTACAGAGGTTGCCACATACAGACACTCAAGAAAAGTAAGCAATAGTTCTAAAATAAGAAATAGCAAAAATTTTTAAATATTTGCTCATTTTAACTGGAGGATAATTACTTTACAATATTGTGATTATTTTTGTGATACATCAACATGAATCAGCCACAGATGTGTATGTGTCACCCCCATCCTGAACCCTCCTCTCCCCTCTCACCTCCCTCGCCACCCTATCCCTCTGGATTGTGCCAGAGGACTAGTTTTGGGTGTCCTGTTTCATGCACCAAACTTGCATTGTTCATCTATTTTACATATGGTAGTGTACATGAGTCAATGCTATTCTCTCAAATCATCCCACCCTCGCATTCTGCCACTGACTCCAAAAGTCAGTTCTTTGTGTGTTGTTAAATGAGAAAATTGAAATCTGACATTAATATCATATTGACATATATAAAGATTTTGGAAGCCAGAAAAATACTTCTTAAGTGTTTTCATGACAAGAACTTGAGTGCAGGTGATCAGCAAAATCCCAAATTCTAAGATTTTCTTGCTATGCTAAATGCATTTTGGATTTTTTATGTATTAGTCTTAAATAGTAACCTATTGTTTTAAA
Organism: Muntiacus reevesi; assembly: GCF_963930625.1. Classification (NCBI taxonomy): domain Eukaryota; kingdom Metazoa; phylum Chordata; class Mammalia; order Artiodactyla; family Cervidae; genus Muntiacus; species Muntiacus reevesi. The sequence continues at coordinate 72,198,514 of NC_089255.1, forward strand.
AATTCTATAAAGCAAATAAACAAGATGGCAAGATATCAAGTCTGCTTTTAAAAGTATTGCCTGATGAAAGGCTAATAAGTCTAATTTAGACTAGAAAGATTTATTTTCTGTAATTCTTCTTGTTTCCCATTAAGTTCATCTCTGAACAAGTTGAAATTATGGTAGACACGTTTTAGAGAAAATTAATTGATTTCCTAAAAATGAAACCTGAACTTCTTCCAACCATTATAAAGTAATTGATAACAGACATATCATCTCATTGTAAATAATGAGAGAACAAAAATAAACAAAATGCATGAAACAACTGACTTAAAATTTGGGGAAAAAAAGGACATAACTATTACACTGAGGGACAGGGAGTAATAAGATGAGCCAAACAACTACAGTGAATATGTTTTTGGAGACAAAAGAATTGGGTGGAGGAGAGTGAAGAGAAAATGGATTTCAAGTTGATGAGAGTGATCAGGCTGAGCTGACGAGACTGAGATCAGAATTTGGGGAAGGCTAAGCTAACCAAGAGGTGGTAAGAATATACAGAAGAATTGTACAAAAAAGATCTTCATGACCCAGATAATCATGATGGTGTGATCACTCACCTAGAGCCAGACATCCTGGAATGTGAACTCAAGTGGGCCTTAGAAAGCATCACTATAAACAAAGATAGTGGAGATGATGGAATTCCAGTGGAGCTTTTTCAAATCCTGACAGATGCTGTGAAAGTGCTGCACTCAGTATACCAGCAAATTTAGAAAACTCAGCTGTGGCTACAAGAATGGAAAAGGTCAGTTTTCATTCAAATCCCAAAGAAAGGCAATTCCAAAGAATGTTCAAACTACCGCACAATTGCACGCATCTCACACACTAGTAATGTTCAAAAGTCTTCAAGTCAGGCTTCAGCAACACATGAACTGTGAACTTCCAGATGTTCAAGCTGGTGTTAGAAAAGGCAGAGGAACCAGAGATGAAATTGCCAACATCCGCTGGCTCATTGAAAAAGCAAGAGTTCCAGAAAAACATCTACTTCTGCTTTATTGACTATGCCAATGCCTTTGCGTGGATCACAATAAACTGTGGGAAATTCTAAAAGAGATGGGAATATTAGACCACCTACCTGCCTCTTGAGAAATCTGTATGCAGGTCAAGAAGCAACAGTCAGAACTGGACATGGAACAACAGACTGGTTCCAAATAGAAAAAGGAGTATGTCAAGGCTGTATATTGTCACCCTGCTTATTTAACTTATATGCAGAGTACATCATGAGAAATGCTGGGCTGGAGGAAGCACAAGCTGGAATCAAGATTGCTGGGAGAAATATCAATAACCTCAGATATGCAGATGACACCACCCTTAAGGCAGAAAGTGAAGAGGAACTAAAAAGCCTCTTGATGAAAGTGAAAGAGGAGAGTGAAAAAGTTGCCTTAAAGCTCAGTATTCAGAAAACTAAGATCAGGCATCTGGTCCCATTACTGCATGGGAAATAGATGGATAAACCGTGGAAACAGTGTCAGAATTTATTTATTTGGGCTCCAAAATCACTGAAGATGGTGATTGCAGCCATGAAATTTAAAGACGCTTACTCCTTGGAAGGAAAGTCATGGCCAACCTAGATGGCATATTAAAAAGCAGAGACGTTACTTTGTCAACAAAGGTCCATCTAGTCAAGGCTATGGTTTTTCCAGTGGTCATGTGTGGATGTGAGAGTTGGACTGTGAAGAAAGCTGAGCACTGAAGAATTGATGCTTTTGAATTGTGGTGTTGGAGAAGACTCTTGAAAGTCCCTTGGACTGCAAGGGGATCCAACAGTCCATCCTAAAGGAGATCAGTCCTGGGTGTTCATTGGAAGGACTGATGCTGAAGCTGAAATTCCAATACTTTGGCCACCTCATGTGGAGAGTTGACTCATTGGAAAAGACCCTGATGCTGGGAGGGATTGGAGGCAGGAGGAGGAGGGGATGACAGTGGATGAGATGACTGGATGGCATCACCAACTCAATGGACATGATTTTGGGTAAACTCTGGAAGTTGGTGATGGACAGAAAGGCCTGGCGTACTGCGATTCTTGGGGTCGCAAAGAGTCAGACAAGACTGAGCAACTGAACTAAACTGAACTGAAGCTAACTAACATTTTTGTGATTAAATATGAAAAATGAATATCTAAGCAAAGGAAAAAGCTCCAGAAATATACACATACCCCCACCTTGAGCTTTTGTCTGAATATTATACTGTGTATGGACAGAGAAAAACTCCTAGAGACCAAGTAAAAATAGCTGTTGAATATGTAAGCTGAACCCAGATATCATAAAAAGCTATCACTGACTTACTTCCAAACAGCCAGAAGGAAGAGGCCTTATTGAATATATAGGACACTCACTAGAGAGCGTGGAAGAGTCATGCCTTGGTAGTAGGGTTAGACTAGTAAAAGAATAAAGGATATTTCATTGTTGTTGTTGTTCAGTTGCTCAGTTGTATCTGACTCTTGCGACCCCATGGACTGTAGCATGCCAGGCCTCCCTGTCCCTCACCATCTCCCGGAGTTTGCCCAAGGTTCATGTTCATTGCATCAGTGATGCCGTACAGCCATCTCATCCTCTGATGCCCTTTCCTCCTTCTGCCCTTGATCTTTTCCAGCATCAGGAACTTTTCCAATGAGTCATCTGTTCACATCAAATGACCAAAATACTGGAGTTTCAGCTTCAGAATCAGTGATATCAGTTAAGATTGACCAGTTTGATCTCCTTGCTGTCCAAGGGACTTTCAGGAGTTTTTTCTAGCACCTCAGTTCAAAGGCATCAATTCTTTGGCATTCTGCCTTCTTTACAGCCCAGGTCTCACAACCACTGGGTTCTTATCATGAAAAAACTCCCAGTATGTGACCACTAGGAGGACCATAGCCTTCACTATATGGACCTTTGTCAGAAGAGAAATGCCTCTGCTCTTCAACACACTGTCTAGGTTTGTCATCACTTTCCTGCCAAGAAGCAATCATCTTCTGATTTCATGACTGCAGTCACCGCCTACAGTGATTTTGGAGCCCAAAAAGAGGAAATCTGACATTTCTTCGACCTTTCTCCCTTCTATTTTCCATGCAGTAATGGGACTGGATAATAATAGAATGGGAAAGATTAGAGATCTCTTCAGGAAAATCAGAGATACCAAGAGAACATTTCATGCAAACATAGGCTCAAAATAGGACAGAAATGGTATAGACCTAACAGAAGCAGAAGATATTAAGAAGAGGTGGCAAGAATACACAGAAGAACTAAACAAAAAAAAGATCTTCATGACCCAGATAATCACAATGGTGTGATCACTCACCTAGAGCCAGAAATCCTGGAATGTGAAGTCAAGTGGACCTTAGGAAGCATCACTACAAACTAGTAGAGATGATAGAATTCCAATTGAGCTATTTCAAATCCTGAAAGATAATGCTGTGAAAGTGCTGCAGTCAATATGCCAGCAAATTTGGAAAACTCAGCCGTGGCCTCAGACTGGAAAAGGTCTGTTTTCATTCCAATCCCAAAGAAAGGCAATGCCAAAGAATGCTCAAACTACCACACAATTGCACTCATCTTACACGCTAGTAAAGTGATGCTTAAAATTCTCCAAGCCAGGCTTCAGCAATACATGACCCATGAACTTCCAGATGCTCAAGATGGTTAAGAAAAGGCAGAAACTAGTTGTCAAATAGCCAACATCTGCTGAATCATCGGAAAAGTAAGAGAGTTCCAGAAAAACATCGATTTTTGCTTTATTGACTACTCCAAAGCCTTTGACTATGTGGATCACAAAAAATTGTGGAAAATTCTTCAAGAGATGGGAATACCAGACCACCTGACCTGCCTCTTGAGAAATCTGTATGCAGGTCAGAAAACAACAGTTAGAACTGGACATGGAACAACAGACTGGTTCCAAATAGTAAAAGGAGTACGTCAAGGCTGTATATTGTCACCCTGCTTATTTAACTTATATGCAGAGTACATCATGAGAAATGCTGAGCTGGAGGAAGCACAAGCTGGAATCAAGATTGCTGGGAGAAATATCAATAACCTCAGATATGCAGATGACACCACCCTTAAGGCAGAAAGTGAAGAAGAACTAAAGAGCCTCTTGATGAAAGTGAAAGAGGAGAGTGAAAAAGTTGCCTTAAAGCTCAACATTCAGAAAACTAAGATCATGGCATCCGGTTCCATCACTGCATGGCAAATAGATATGGGAACAATGGAAACAGTGGCAGACTTAATTTTGGGGGGCTCCAGTGTCACTGCAGATGGTGATTGCAGCCATGAAATTAAAAGATGATTGCTCTTTGGAAGAAAAGTTATGACCAACCTAGACAGCATATTAAAAAGCAGAAATACTACTTTGCCAACAAAGGTCCGTCTGATCAAGGCTATGGTTTTTCCAATAGTCATGTATGGTTGTGGGAGTTGGACTATAAGGAAAGCTGAGCACCGAAGAACTGATGCTTTTGAATTATGATGTTGGAAAAGACTCTTGAGCATCCCTTGGACTGCAAGGGGATCCAACCAGTCCATCCTAAAGGAAATCAGTCCTTAATATTCATTGGAAGGACTGATGTCGAAGCTGAAACTCCAATATTGGCCACCTGATTCAAAGAACTAACTCATTTGAAAAGATCCTGATGGTGAGAAAGATTTAAGGCAGGAGGAGCAGGGGACGACAGAGGATGAGATGGTAAGATGGCATCACCAACTCGATAAACATGAGTGGGTAAACTCCAGGAGTTGGTGATGGACAGGGAGGCCTGGCATGCTGTGATTCATGGGGTCGCAAAGAGTCAGACACGATTGAGTGACTGAACTGAACTGAACACAGTCAAAGACTTTAGTGTAGTTGATGAAACAGAGATAGTTGTTTTTCTGAAATTCCCTTGCTTTTTGTATAATCCAACAAACGTCAGCAATTTGATCTCTCATTCCTCTTCCTTTTAAACCCAGCTTGGACATCTGCAAATTCTTAGTTCACATAATGCTGAAGCCTAGCATCCAAGATTTTAAGCGTGACCTTACTAGCGTGGGAGATGAGTGCATTTGTCCAATGGTTAGCACATTCTTTGGTACTACCCTTCTTGGGAATTGGAATGAGTATTTACCTTTTCTAGTCCTATGGCCACTGCTGGGTCTTCCAGATATGCTGACATAATGAATGTGAAACCCTGTTGACATCCTCCTTTAGGAATGTGAATAGTTCTGCTAGAATTTTATCACATTCACTAGCTCTATCAACAGCAGTACTTATTAAGGCCCACTTGACTTAGGGCTTCCCTAATAGCTCAGTTGGTAAAGAATCTGCCTGCCATGCAGGAGACCCTGATTCGATCCCTGGGTCGGGAAGATCACCTGGAGAAGGGATAGGCTACCCACTCCAAAGTTCTTGGGCTTCTCTTGTGGCTTAGCTGGTAAAGAATCCACCTGCAATGCGGGAGACCTGGGTTCAATCCCTGAGTTGGGAAGTTATTCTGGAGAAGAGAAAGGCTACCCACTCCAGTAGTCTGGCCTGGAGAATTCCATGGATAGTCCATGGGGTCTCAGGAGTCGGACACAGGCTGAGCAACTTTCACTTACACTCACTTTACTTCCAATCCCAGAATGTCTGGCTCTGGGAGATTAACCACACCATCGTAATAATCTGGTTCATAAAGATCTTTTTTATTCATTCTTTCACGTATTCCTTCCATCTCTTCTTGATCTCTTCAGCATCTCTGAGGTCTCTACCATTTTTATCCTATATCGCGCCCATCACTGGGTGGAAATCTCCCTTGATGTTTCCAATTTTCCTGAAGAGATCTCTAGTCTTTCTGCTGTTGTTGTTTTCTTCTATTATTAAACACTGTTCATTGAAGAAAGCCTTGTCTCTTCTAGCTATTCTTTGAAACTCTGCATTTAATTGGTTGTATCTTAGCCTCTCTCCCTTGCTTTTCACTTCTCGTCTTTCTTCTGTTATTCAGACAACCTCCTCAGATAACCACTTCGCTTTCTTGCTTTTCTTTTTCTTTGGGATGGTTTTGTTCACCACCTCCTGTACAATATTATGGATCTCTGTCCATAGTTTTTTGGGCACATTGTTATCTAGATCTGGCTCTTTGACTCTATTCTTTACCTCTAATGCAAATTCATACAGGATTTGATTTAAGTCATATCTGACTGGCCTAGTGTTTTTTTTCCAGTTTTCTTTAGTTTAAGCCTGAATTTTGTTATAAGAAGCTGATGATATGAGCCAGTTCCAGGTCTTATTTTTGCTGAATGTATATAATTCTTAGGCTACAAAGAATGTAATCAATTTGATTTCATTATTGACCATTTGATGATGTTCATGTGTAAAGTCATCTCTCGTGTTGTTGAAAAAGAGTATTTGCTATGACTAGTGTATTCTCTTGGCAGAATTCAGTTAGCCTTTGCCCGACTTCATTTTGTTCTCCAAGCCCAAATGTGGGTTTTACTCCAGGTATATCTTGACTTCCTACTTTGCATTCCAATTCCCAATGATGAATACAATATCTTTTTTTAAGCACTAGTTCTAGGAGGTCTCCTTGGTCTTCATAGAACTGATCAACTTCAGCTTCTTTGGCATCAGTGGTATGGGCAAAGACTTGGAGTACTGTGATGTTAAATGACTTGCGTTGAAAACAAACTGTGATCATACTGTCATTTTTGAAGTTGCCCCCAAGTACTGTATTTCAGACTCTTTTTGCTGATTATGAGGGCTACTTCATTTCTTCTGTGGGATTCTTGCCCACAGAATGGTGGCAGTAGTAGAAGAATGGTCATCTAAAATAAATTCGCCCATTCCCATTTATTTAAGTTCACTGATTCCTAGGATGTCAATGTTTACTCTTAGCATCTCTTGCTTGACACATCCAATTTTCCCTGATTCATGGACATAACATTCCAGGTTCTCGTACAGTACTGTTCTTTTTTTTTTTTTAAGTTGGAGGCTAATTAATTCACAACATTTCAGTGGGTTTTGTCATACATTGATATGAATCAGCCATAGAGTTACACGTATTCCCCATCCTGATCCCCCCTCCCACCTCCCTCTCTACCTGATTTCTCTGGGTCTTCCCAGTGCAACAGGCCCAAGCACTTGTCTCATGTATCCCACCTGGGCTGGTGATCTGTTTCACCATAAATAATATACATGCTGTTCTTTCAAAACATCCCACCCTCACCTTCTCCCACAGAGTTCAAAAGTCTGTTCTGTACTTCTGTGTCTCTTTTTCTGTTTTGTGTATAGGGTTATCGTTACCATCTTTCTAAATTCCATATATATGTGTTAGTATGCTGTAATGTTCTTTATCTTTCTGGCTTACATCACTCTGTATAATGGGCTCCAGTTTCATCCATCTCATTAGAACTGATTCAAATGAATTCTTTTTAACAGCTGAGTAATATTCCATGGTGTATATGTACCACAGCTTTCTTATCCACTCATCTGCTGATGGGCATCTAGGTTGCTTCCATGTCCTGGCTATTATAAAAAGTGCTGCGATGAACATTGGGGTGCACGTGTCTCTTTCAGATCTGGTATCCTCAGTGTGTATGCCCAGAAGTGGTATTGCTGGGTTATATGGCAATTCTATTTCCAGTTTTTTAAGAAATCTCCACACTGTTTTCCGTAGTGGCTGTACTAGTTTGCATTCCCACCAACAGTGTAAGAGGATTCCCTTTTCTCCACACCCTCTCTAGCATTTATTGCTTGTAGACTTTTGGACAGCAGCCATCCTGACTGGCGTGTAATGGTACCTCATTGTGGCTTTGATTTGCATTTCTCTAATAATGAGTGGTGATGAGCATCATTTCATGTGTTTGTTAGCCATCTGTATGTCTTCTTGGGAGAAATGTCTGTTTAGTTCTTTGCCCCATTTTGACATGATCCTCTACATAGAAAACCCTAAAGACTCTACCAGAAAATTACTAGAGTCTATCAATGAATATAGTAAAGTTGCAGGATATAAAATTAACACACAGAAATCCCTTGCATTCCTATATACTAACAATGAAAAAACAGAAAGAGAAATTAAGGAAACAATACCATTCACCATTACAACAAAAAGAATAAAATACTTAGGAGTATATCTACCTAAAGAAATGAAAGACCTATACATAGAAAACTATAAAACACTGATGAAAGAAATCAAAGAGGACACAAACAGATGGAGAAACATGCCGTGTTCATGGATTGGAAGAATCAATATTGTCAAAATGGCTATTCTACCCAAAGCAATCTATAGATTCAATGCAATCCCTATCAAGCTACCAACGGTATTTTTCACAGAACTAGAACAAATAATTTCACAATTTGTATGGAAATATAAAAAACCTCGAATAGCCAAAGTAATCTTGAGAAACAAGAATGGAACTGGAGGAATCAAACTGCCTGACTTCAGACTCTACTACAAAGCCACAGTCATCAAGACAGTATGGTACTGGCACAAAGACAGAAATATAGATCAATGGAACAGAATAGAAAGCCCAGAGATAAATCCACGAACCTATGGACACCTTATCTTTGACAAAGGAGACAAGGATATACAATGGAAAAAAGACAGCCTCTTTAACAAGTGGTGGTGGGAAAACTGGTCAACCACTTGTAAAAGAATGAAACTAGAACACTTTCTAACAACATACACAAAAATAAACTCAAAATGGATTAAAGATCTAAATGTAAGACCAGAAGCTATAAAACTCCTAGAGGAGAACATAGGCAAAACACTCTCCGACATAAATCACAGCAAGATCCTCTATGACCCACCTCCAAGAATATTGGAAATAAAAGCAAAAATAAACAAACGGGACCTAATGAAACTTAAAACCTTTTGCACTACAAAGGAAACTATAAGTAAGGTGAAAAGACAGCCCTCAGATTGGGAGAAAATAATAGCAAATGAAGAAACAGACAAAGGATTAATCTCAAAAATATACAAGCAACTCCTGAAGCTCATTTCCAGAAAAATAAATGACCCAATCAAAAAATGGGCCCACACAGTACTGTTCTTTGCAGCATCAGATTTTACTTCTATCACCGGGCACATCAACAACTGAGTGCTGTATGCACTTTGGCCCAGCCACTTCATTCATTCTGGGGCTATTGATAATTCTCCTCTGCTCTTCCCCAGTGCTATGTTGGAAACCTTCAGACCTGGGGGAATTCATCTTTTGGTGTCATATCTTTTTAGCCCTTTATGCAATTCATGAGGTTCTCATGGCAAGTATACTGGGATGGCTTGCCATTCCCTCATCCAGTGGATCATGTTTTGTCAGAACTCTCTGATACGACCTGTCCATCTTGGATGTCCTTGAATGGCATGGCTTATATCTTCAATGAGGTAATGCAAGCCCCTTCATAACAACAAGGCAGTGATCCATGAAGGGGAGTCTATTAGATTCATCTAAAAGAACTGGCCTTCCAATGCAGGGAACATGGGTTTGAACCCTGGATCAGGAAGATCCCCTGGAGAAAGAAATGTCAGCCCCATTCCAATATTCTTGCCTGGGAAATCCCATAGACAGAGGAGCCTAGTGGTTTGTAGTTCATACAGTTGCAAAAGGGTTGGACATGATTTAGCAACTAAACGACAACAATAAAGCCTTTAAAACAAGCCTTGAAAGGATCAAGATTATCTTCAAATTATCAAGCCATGTATAAAAACAATATTCAATACACTTCAAGTGAAGGCAATAAAAACTAATCAATAACACAACTGCTAATGCTCAACATTTGTTCAAAAATTACTAGATACATGAAGAACAAAACATGATGTACAGACAGGAAAAAAAATAGTCAATATAAATAGATTAAAAGAGATGATATAACTAGCATACAATAACTTTAAAATGACTTTTATAAATATGCTTAAGGATTTAAATAAAAATATGACCATAAAGTGGAGAGAAAGGCAAGGTATAAAAACAGCCAGACAGAACTTCTAGAGAGAAATATACAAAATTTAGAATAAAAAATGTACTGGATAGGGTTTATAGCTGATTAAACACTTTAACAAGAAAGAAAGAGTAAGCTCAAAGACATAGCAATAGAAATTATCCAAACTGAAGAATGAGTGAAAAGACTTAAACATATCAACAGAACGTGAATAACCCATGAGACATGGCAAATCCTTTTACACGCATTACTTAGAGACCTGGGAAGACAATGAAGATAGCAAAATATATTTAAGGAAAGGGAGATGAAATGCTCTCAAATTTAATGAAAATTCAAAAGGCATAGATTGAAAAAGTGCAGTAATCCTCAAGCAGGATAAAATATCCCCTGACGGAGGGCATGGCAACCCACTCTAGTATTCTTGCCTGGACAATCCCCATGGACAGAGGAACCTGGTGGGCTACAGTCCATGGCATCGCAAAGAGCCGGATATGACTAAGCAACTAAGCACATGACTCAAGATAAAATACAAAAAAAAAAGAGTACACCATAATCAAATTGTAAAACCACTGGTGAAAGAAAACTCTGCCAACATATAATTTTATATCCCATGAAAATATTCTTGAAAAATAAAGACAAAAATATCTCACAAAAATAAAAATTGGGAATATCATCACTAGAAAACTTGTACAACGAGAAATATTAAAGAAAATTTTCTAGGCAGAAGGAAAGTAACTCCAGATGAAAAATCAGACCTATATAAAAGAATGAAGAACACTGGAAAGAATAAATGTATGGATAAGTATAAAAGACATTTTCACATTTTTAAATTCATTTAATGGAAAGTGACTATTTAAAATAAAACAATAATACATTGTAGAGTTCACAACATATTTAAAAGTAACATATATTATAGCCAAGGGAAAACAATAGTGATAGAATTTAAATTTAAATTTTAAAGTGATAGAATTTGAACATCTTACATTAAATGTAAAGGAGCCTTCCCAGATGGCACAATCATAAAGAACCTTCCTGCCAGTGCAGGAGAGAGGAGAGATAGATGTGGGTTCAATCCCCGGGTCAGGAAGATCCCCTAGAGTAGGAACTAGCAACTTAACTCCAGTATTCTTTCCTGGAAAATTCCATGGACAGAGGAGCCTGGTGGCCTACAGTCCATGAGGTTGCAAAGAGTCAGACACAACTGAGCAACTGAACACGTGCATGCGTGTACACACACACACACACACACACACTATATGTAAAGTGATAAAGCATCATGTGAAGGTAAAATATGGTGATAAAGTTACATATTGTAAACCATAGAAGAATCATTAAAAATTAGAACAAAGACGCTTAGCTAATTAATCAACAGAAGCAATAAAATTGAATGTGTAAAAATACTCATTAAATATCAAGACAAAGGGGAGAAAAAAAGAAAAAAATAAAAACAAATAGCAAAATAGTACATATAAACACAACCATAGTGACAACACTTTAAAAGAAAATATTCTAAGCATTCCAATTAAAAAGCAGAGAAAGTCACATTAAATAAATATGCAAGACCAAACTATAAGAAGTGCACTTTTAATATAAAGACACAACTTGAAACTTTAAAATGGCCAAAAATCCAATAAACATATGAAAGCCAAGTGGGATAAATTTATCAAAGGATGCTTCAGTATAAGAAATACTAACAGAGGAATACTTTACGATAATGAACTCATTACTTCATTAAGAATACACAAAAATTTTAAATGTGTATGCATCTAGAAAAGAGTCTCAAATAAAGTCAAAACTATAAGAATTAAGCTTGGAAAGAGTCAGCATTGCAAATAGAGATTTTAATTCTCCTCTCTCAGGAATTCATTGAACAAGTATGAGAAAATCAATTCAAAAAATGTAAAACCTGAACACTACTATCAAGCAACTTGACCTAACTAACCATAAAACATTACTCCAAACAATGTCACAATATACAAAATTTTCAGGTGTATATGAAATATTCACCTGGCTAGACCATACACCATACCATGAAACTAATCATGACTGACACAAACTAACACACTGCCACGAAAACAGGAAATTTGAATAGCATATTGAAGATACAACATTTGAAATGAAAGGTCTTCCCACAAATAAGACTCTACACAGATGGCTTTTCTAGGGAATTTCTCAAATATTTAAGGAAAAGATGTTTGGAATCTTAAGCAAGGTTTTTTTTCCAGAAAATAGATTCTTAAAAAATAATTCCTGACTTATTTGATGAAGGTAGCATTACCCTGACACTGAAACTAGTCAAATGTGTTAGAATACTAATATTACAGAACTGGAGAAGGAAATGGCAACCCACACCAGTATTTTTGCCTGAAAAATCCAATGGATAGAGGAGCCTGGTAGGCCACAATTCTTGGGGTTGTAAACAATTGGACACAACTTTGTGACTGATCAAGCATGCACTACAGAATACTACAAACCAATAGCTCTCATAAAGGTTAATACAAAAGTACTTAATAAAATATTTGCAAATTTAATTCAGCAATATTTTAAAAAGATAAGTATCACAACCAAGTGTGATTTATCCTAGGAAGGCAATGTTAATATAACATTTGGAAAAATAATTAACCTAATTCACCGTAATAACAGACTAAAGCAGCAAAATCATACAATCATCTCCACAGATTCCAAGAAAGCACTTTATAAAATTTAATACCCATTAATGATGAAAATTCTCAGAAAAGTAGAATGTGGTGGGAATATCTTCAAAGGGATAGATGTAATTTACAAAAACATAGGTGATATATTTAATATTAAAAGATTTAAGATCTTCCTCTAACATGGGAAGTAAAGCATATTGACTCTCAACACTTGTATTTTTTTTTTTTTTGGTTTTTATTTTTTTATTTTTTTTTAATATTATTTTATTAGTTGGAGGCCAATCACTTCACAACATTTCAGTGGGTTTTGTCATACATTGACATGAATCAGCCATATAGTTACACGTATTCCCCATCCCGATCCCCCCCTCCCACCTCCCTCTCCACCCGACTCCTCAGGGTCCTCCCAGGGCACCAGGCCTGAGCACTTGACTCATGCATCCCACCTGGGCTGGTGGTCTGTTTCACCATAGATAATATACATGCTGTTCTTTCTAAACATCCCACCCTCACGTTCTCCCCCAGAGTTCAAAAGTCTGTTCTGTACTTCTGTGTCTCTTTTTCTGTTTTGCATATAGGGTTATTGCTACCATCTATCTAAATTCCATATATATGTGTTAGTATGCTGTAATGTTCTTTATCTTTCTGGCTTACTTCACTCTGTATAATGGGCTCCAGTTTCATCCATCTCATTAGAACTGATTCAAATGAATTCTTTTTAACGGCTGAGTAATAACACTTGTATTTTATATTATGCTGAAATCTTAACCAGTGGAATAAAGCAGGAAAAAGAACAGACACAGTAGTTGGAAAGGTGAAGAACAGCTGATTTGCAAATAACATGATCATACAAATAGAAAATCTCAAGAAATAGACCAAAAGCTATTAGAACAAAAAATTGTGAATATAGTCATGTGCAAGACACAAAAATAATAAACAAAAATCTAATTTTATTTCTATATACTACCAATAAATAACACAAAAATTAAATTTGTAAAGCAATAATACTTAAAAATCAAAATCAAATAGTGTAAAACACTTAAAAATAAGTTTAAAGATGGTAACAATAACCCAATATGCAAAACAGAAAAAGAGACACAGATGTACTGAACAGACTTTGGGACTCTGTAGGAGAAGGCGAGGGTGGGATATTCTGAGAGAACAGCACTGAAACAAGTATACTATATCAAGGGTGAAACAGATCACCAGCCCAGGTTGGACGCATGAGACAAGTGCTCAGGGCTGGTACACTGCGAAGACCCAGAGGGATGGGATGGGGAGGGAGGCGGGAGGGGGGATCGGGATGGGGAACACATGTAAATCCATGGCTGATTCATGTCAATGTATGGCAGAAACCACTACAATATTGTAAAGTAATTAGCCTCCAACTAATAAAAATAAATGGAAAAAAAATAAGTTTAAATATATGCACTGAACAATAAAATTCTACAAACATACTATATATTACATACTATATAGTGATCTTTATCAAGATAATATTGTATTGCCATATGGGTAAGATATATAGATTAATGGAACAAAATAGAGTCCAGAAAGTTAATTTATGTTTGTTCAGGTAATTAAACAGAGAAAAGACAGTAATCCACAGTAAACAGAGGTGGAAAAATAGCATCTTCATACAAAAGAAAAAAAAAATCTTGACTCTTACCATACATCATATATTTTTTAAAATTCAAAGTATAATCATAGACATAAAGGTAAAATGAGAGCTACAAAATTACTAAAAGTAAACATCTGACAAAATCTTATTGACATTAAGGTTAAAAAAGTATTTCTACAGAACACCAAAAGCACTAAATATTTTCAAAATTGATAAACTACACTTCTTACAAATTAAAACCTTCTGTACTCCAAAGTTTTTTCATTAGAAAATAAAAATTCACATTACAAACAGGGAGAAAGTGTTCCCAATACATATATATAAGTATATGTGGATATATATATATATATCCAAAATGTACAAAGAACATGTTTTAAACCAGTGTCTTAACTTAAAATGACCAAAAAGTTCAAAGCCCCTTTGTACTAGTTTGCCCATAAGAAAGTACCAAAAACTAAATGACTTAAAAATAAGCAGAAATTTATTTTCTCACAAGTCTGGAAGCTAGAATTCTGAGATCAAGTATTAGCAGTCCTCTCTCCATGGTCTACACATCATGTTTTCCCTGTGTCTTCACATGATCTTCCTTCTGTGCATGTCTCTGTTCAAATTTTCTATTCTTACAAATATAAATCATAATGAATTAGAAACTACCATAATTAACTTACTTTAACTTAATTACCTCCTTAAAGAATCTATATTCAAATAAGGCCACATTCTGAGGTATTAAACATTTCAACTTATGAATTTTGGGGGCACAATTCAGTCTATAAAACTTTCGTTAAATATATATATCTATAATAATGAATAATAATCATGATCCCTGATTTCAAGCTATATTACAAAACTGTAATGACTAAAACAGAATGGTATTGGTATTAAAGTAGACATAGAGCAATGGGAATAGAAGTGAGCCTGAGAAATAAACTCATGCATATATGGTCAGTTAATTTGACAAAGTACCCAAGAAGATAAAGTGAGGAAAAGACAGTCTTTTCAATAAACTGTGTTAGGAAAACTAAATGGCCACATATAAAAGAATGAATCTTCAAGACTATTTTAGACCATATGCAAAAATGAGCTTGAAATGGATTAAAGACTTGAATGTAAGACCTGAAATCATAAAACACCTAGGAAAAACAATAGTTGGTAAGCCCCTTGACATAGATCTTAACAAAGATTTTTTCAATTCTGACACCAAAAGAAAGAATAAATAAGTGGGACTATACAAAACAAAAAGCTTATGCACATCAAAGGAAACCCTCAGCAAAATGAAAAGGCAACACATTAAATGGGACAAAATATTTGTACATCAATCTGATAAGGGACTAATACCCCAAATATATGAAGACCCCATACAACTCAATAGTAAAAAACAAACAATACAATTTTTCAAATGGGCAAAAGATCTGAACAGGCATTGTTCTAAAGAAGAAATATGGATGACTCACAGGTACATGTAAAAAATTGCTCAACATCGGTAATCATCAGGGAAATACAAATTAAACCACAATGAAATATCACCTCACACCTTTTAGAATGGGTATTATCAAAAAGACAGTAAATTACAAGTGTTGATGGGGACATAGAGAAAAGGGAAACATGTGCACTATTAGTGAGAGTGCAAAATGGCTCAGTCATGTAGAAAACAGTATGAAGTTTCCTCAAAAAATTAAAAATAGAACTACCATATGACCAGTAAATTTATTCATAAATATTCACCCAAAGAAAATAAAAACATTAACTTGAAAAGCTGTATGCAGCCCCATGTTCATTGCAGCATTGTCAAAAGAGCCAAGACATGGAAATAACCTAAGTGCCTATCAATGGATGAACTGATAAGAAAATATGGTATGTGTATACAATGGAATATTATTCAATCATAAGAAAGAATCAAATCTTGCCATTTATGACAACATGAATGGACTGGAGGACATTTTGCTAAGAAAATAGGTCACACAGAGAAAGACAAATAACATGTGATCTCTCTTAAATGTGGAATCTAAGAAAATAAACAAAAAAACCAAGTTCATAGAGAGAGCAGACTGGTAGTTGCTAGAGATGGGAGTTGGGGATTAGAAGAAATGGGTGAACTGAAACTAAAAGAATGATTAATAAGAACAAAACTAATTCTCAAAACCATTAACAGCTAGGCCAATATAAATTAATCACAATGAGATATTACTACACACCCACCAGAATGGGTAAAATTATGAAGACTAATTACACAATATGCTGAAAAGGACATAAAACAACCAAAACTCTCATACATAGCCAATGGAAATACAAAGTGGTACAACTACTAGGGAAAAAAGTTTGGCAGTATCATATTTACCATACAACCAGCAACACCATGTAATCCATATGATTAAACTCTAATATTTTAATTTATAGGTAGTATCAAATCACGTACATGTCATCTGTCCCTAGCAATACCCCCAGAGTCTAGAACAGTGTGTGGTATACAGTGAATATAGATAAAATATTTACTAAATAAATGAAAGCATTTCTTTAACAAGTTCATTATTATTGAACATTTAGTTTATTTTCAGTGTAAAGGTAAACTTTTACCTTCAATCACATTTCTGGTAATTTAAGCACATTTTAAATTCCTTGAAGTTTCCTAATACTATCCAGGAAACTTGTAGCAATTTATATTCCCATCTGTACTGTGATACAGCTATTTCATTCTGCTCTCTACCCAGTATCAGGCATTAAAACTTATTGCAACTTCACAAATTTGATTTGGAATGTACATTCTATTTTCATATGGTTAATTATCAGAGTATAAAAAATATTTTCAGAATGTAAAATACTAGAAAGCAGAATCTGGTTTTCAATGCTGGTATAATGAGAAACTCTTTGATCTCATTCGGCACACCTGTTAGGACACGCTCACATTCTAAAATCAAAAGGAGATTCTCACTCAAAAAAAAAAAAAAAAAAAAAAAACCTCTAGTACTAACTATGGTCCAGAACTACATGCAATTGCAAGTTTTTGGCTGATATTAAAACAATGATGTATAGATGTTCTGGGGAACAAGGGCAAAAGATAAAAGAAACTGGGTTGTAGGCAGACAAAAAAGAGAAGATTCTGAAGAATTTCATTAACATCAGTGGCAATTTTATCACTGTGCACAACTTTCATTTATTACCTCTTTTTTTAAATAAGAAACAGCCATTACAGATCTGGTATACTATTTGTCCATTTTAAAATATCTGAGAAACCTAGATCTATTTTTAGAAAAAGATGGAAACTAAGTTCTGGATATGTTTTTTGCCAAGTTGAACTTGGAACTAACAAAGGTTCCACATACAGATCCAGTCAGCCACTAATATATGGCTCAGTCCTTCCTTTAATTGACATGGAGTGGCAAAAATTGCTACAAACTGCAGAAGCTCAGTTGGTAAAGAATCTGCGTGTAATGCAGGAGACCCAGGTTCAATCACTGGGTCAGGAAGATCCCCTGGAAAAGGAAAAGGCAACCCACTCCAGTACTCTCGCCTGGAGAATTCCCTGGACAGAGGAGCCTAGTGGGCTACAGTCCATGGGATTGCAAAGTCAGATGTGACTGTGCGACTGTGTTCAATTCAGTTCAGCAGGCACTTTATAAGAGCTGAGTTTATTGAGCTTTGTCACCTTTTTATTGGAACAAAACTGCTTTACAATGTTGCGCTAGTTTCTGCTGTAGAGGATCCTGAATCGGCAATATGTAAATGCATATCCCCACCCTCTTAAGCCTACTCTGGTTCTGTCCCTCCTGGTCATCACAGAGCACCAAGCTGAGCTCCCTGTGTGAATTATACAGAGCGAACTAAATCAGAAAGAGAAAACCAAATATCATATACTACACTGTATATATGGATTACAGAAAATGGTACTGATGAATATATTGCAGGGCAGGCACAGAGGTGCAGAAATAGATGTTTTTCTGGAACACTCTTGCTTTCTCGATGATCCAGCGAATGTTCGCAATTTGATCTCTGGTTCTTCTGCCTTTTCTAAAACCAGCTTGAACATCTGGAATTTCATGAGTCACATATTGCTGAAGCCTGGCTTGGAGAATTTTGAGCATTACTTTGCTAGCGTGAGAGATGAGTGCAATTGTGTGGTAGTTTGAGCACTCTTTGGCATTGACTTTCTTTGGTATTGGGATGAAAACTGACCTTTTCCAGTCCTGTGGCCACTGCTGAGTTTTCCCAATTTGCTAGCATAGTGAGTGCAGCACTTTCACAGCATCATCTTTTAGGATTTGAAATAGCTCAACTGGAATTCCATCACCTCCACTACCACTGTTCATAGTGATGCTTCCTAAGGCCCACTGACTTCACATTCTAGGATGTCTGGCTCTAGGTGAATGATCACACCATCGTGATTACCTGGGTCATGATGATCGTTTTTGTACAGTTCTTCTGTGTATTCTTGCCACCTCTTCTTAATATCTTCCGCTTCTGTTAGGTCCATACCATTTCTGCCCTTTATTGAGCCCATCTCTGCATGAAATGTTCCCTTGGTATCTGTAATTTCCTTGAAGAGATCTCTGGTCTTTCCCATTCTTTGTTTTCCTCTATTTTGTTGCATTGATCCCTGAGGAAAGCTTTCTTATCTCTCCTTGCTATTCTTTGGAACTCTGCATTCAAATGGGTATATCTTTCCTTTTCTCCTTTGCTTTTCACTTCTCTTCTTTTCACAGCTATTTCTAAGGCCTCCTCAGACAGCCATTTTGCTTTTTTGCATTTCTTTTTCTTGGGGATAGTCTTGATCCCTGTCTCCTGTACAATGTCACAAACCTCCGTCCAAAGTTCTTCAGGAACTCTGTCTATCAGATCTAGTCCCTTAAATCTATTTCTCACTTCCACTGTATAATCAGAAGGGATTTGATTTAGGTCATACCTGAATGATCTAGCGGTTTTCCCCACTTTCTTCAATTTAAGTCTGAATATGACCAAAATCACTGCAGATGATGACTGCAGTCATGAAATTAAAAGATGCTTACTCCTTGGGAGGAAAGTTATGGCCAACCTAGACAGCATATTAAAAACAGAGACATTACTTTGTCAACAAAGGTCCATCTAATCAAGGCTATGGTTTTTCTAGTACTCATGTATGGATGTGAGAGTTGGACTATAAAGAAAGCTGAGTGCCGAAGAATTGATGCTTTTGAACTGTGGTGTTAGAGAAGACTCTTGAGAGTCCCTTGGACTGCTGGGAGATCCAACCAGTCCATCCTAAAGGAAATCAGTCCTGGGTGTCCATTGGAAGGACTGCTGTTGAAGCTGAAACTCCCGTATTTTGGCCACCTGATTCGAAGAGCTGACTCATTTGAAAAGACCCTGATGTTGGGAAAGATTGAAGGCAGGAGGAGAAGGGGACGACAGAGGATGAGATGGTTAGATGGCATCACCGACTCAATGGACATGAGTTTGGGTGGACTCCAGGAGTTGGTGATGGACAAGGAGGCCTGGTGTGCTGCAGTTCATGGGATTGCAAAGAGTCGGACACAACTGAGCTACTGAACTGAATTGAACTGAACTGAACAGAGGTGTAGATGTAGAGAATAGACTTGTGGACACAGTGGGGGAAGGAGAGAGGGGTGAACTGAAAAAGTAACATTGACATATGTAAATTTGTCACTTTTCAACAGTCAAATTGACACTGCATTAGAAATACCATTAAGGCATCATAAAAATTCATATGCATTAGGGGATATTTGTGTTGCCTAATGGGTTTCCACCTGATGTGAAGAACTGACTCATTTGAAAATACCCTGATGCTGGGAAAGATTGAAGGTGGGAGGAGAAGGGGACAACAGAGGATGAGATGGTTGGAGGGCATCACCAACTCAATGGACATGAGTTTGAGTAAACTCTGAGAGTTGGTGTGGCCAGGGAGGCCTGGCGTGCTGCAGTGCATGGGGTCGCGAAACATTGGACACAACTGAGTGACTGAACTGAACTGAATGGATTTCCCAGGTGGTCAGTGGTAAAGAATATACCTGCCAATATAGGACATGCAAGAGACGTGAGTTTGATCCCTGGGTCAGGAAAATACCCCAGAGGAGGAAATGACAGCCCACTCCAATATTCTTGCCTGAAAAATCTCATGAACATAGGAGTCTGGTGGGCTACACGTCATAGGGTCTCAAAGAATTGGACGCAACTGAGCATACACAAATATAAGATGTCCTAATAGAGCACATTTTTCTACTCATATTTGGCAGTATAGGTGATCAATGCTACACTGACATGGTGCTTAGCTTCCAAGAGTTTATATTCTAAAATAAGCAACAGTGAGGTACACAAGAACAAAAGAAACAAATACATATCACTTGTCTAAAGATGTCCATGGGAGATTGCATTAGTTCCACTGTTGATAAATTCTCATGACAGGACGGTCTCACTTCTGAAATCTCTGAAATGCCTTGTGCTGTAATAAATGGAAATAGCTTATTATCACTGAATATATTGCTAGTAATAGTGCCATTTAAGAAGCACTTTGTATCATAATACTCTGTGAAGTTGATATAAATACCCATATTTTACAGATCTAGATGAAGAAGAAGGATATTCAGTAGATTAAATAACTTCTCAAAGTTACATTGTTAGCGAGCAGTGAAGGCTGAGTTAAAATTAATTTCAGGCTACTTTCAAAATCCTGCCTCCTGATCAGATATATTCTTCTAAAATAACACTGGTGGTTCACTATATTTTTACCACCCTCAGAAACCTTTTATTTTAGACATTTAATCATCTTTTAAGGACTTTCTGGAATCCACTGAAAACTCTTCAATCTCATTTTCCAGCCTAGTCAGCTTGGGAGGACCAGACGTTAAAAGTCTTTTTCAGGAAAATAATCATTGCTTCTAAGGGGGGGGGGGGGTGGTGAATGTGAGTTACAGAATCAGTATTGAGCTTCATGCTGTTATTTCTGTGTTCCACGACATGCAGCACCATGGGACTTCGGCCAGGTCTCATACGCAATGTGCTCACTTTAGTTCCATTCAGTCGTTCAGTCATATTCGACTCTGAGACCACGTGGACTGCAGCATTCCAGGTTTCCCTGTCCATCAGCAACTCCAGGAGCTTGCTCACACTCATGTCCATTGAGTCAGTGATGTCATCCAACCATCCCATCCTCTGTCGTCCCCTTCTCCTCCTACTTTCAATCTTTCCCAGCATCAGGGTCTTTTCAAATGAGTCAGCTCTTCGCATGAGGTGGCCAAAGTATTGGAGTTTCAGCTTTAGCATCAGTCTTTCCAATGAATATTCAGGACTGATTTCCTTTAGGACTGACTGGTTTGATCTCCTTGCAGTCCAAGGAACTCTCAAGAATCTTCTCCAACACCACAGTTCAAAACCATCAATTCTTCAGCACTCAGCTTTCTTTATGGTCCAACTCTCACATCCATACATGATTACTGGAAAAACCATAACTTTGACTAGATGGATCTTTGTTTTCAAAGTAATGTCTCTGCTTTTTAATATGCTGTTTAGGTTGGTCTTTTTCTTCCAAGGAGCAAGCATCTTTGAATTTCACTGCAGTGATTTTGGAGCACAAGAAAATAAAGTCTCTCACTGTTTCCATTGTTTCCCCATCTATTTGCCATGAAATGATGGGACAGGATGCCATGATCTTAGTTTTCTGAATGTTGAGTTTTAAGACAGCTTTTTCACTCTCCTCTTTCACTTTCATCAAGAGGCTCTTTAGTTCTTCGCTTTCTGCCTTAAGGGTGGTGTCATCTGCATATCTGAGGTTATTGATTTTTCCCCCAGCAATCTTGATTCCAGTTTGTGCTTCATCCAGCCCAGTGTTTCTCATGATGTACTCTACATAGAAGTTAAATAAGCAAGGTGACAATATACAGCCTTGACATCTCCTTTCTCAACTGGAACCAGTTGGTTGTTCCATGTCAGTTCTAACTCTTGCTTCTTGACCTGCATAGAGATTTCTCTGGAGGCAGGTAAGGTGGTTTGGTGTTACCATTTCTAAGAATTTTCCACAGTTTGTTGTGATCCAACAACAAGCAATGTGCTACACACTCAGCATTCAGACTCATGCTTCATATGTAACACTAATAACTTGACAGTGTTGACAATATAGCCCTAGATTATAGAGCAGGGCCGCATGCCTTTGTGGTTGTAATTTATAGTGTAATATGTGCCCTGGAGTAACAGTGCCACTGTTCTCACTCACACAACAGTCACTTCAAAACTGAGTTTGGAATATTCATTTTTTGCCTTTTCTTTCTTCATTACTTCTTTCATTACTATTATAATACAAGCTGAACATGCTTCTTGGGTGGATTTTAACTGAGCAGCATTTAAGGCTTCAGGATTAGACACAGATGCAAATTTACAACCAATCAAGGCTTTTATCAATAAAACATGCAACTTCATCCTCATATTGGTCAAATGAATTAGCATTTAGGAAACTAAGTTGAAAAAATTTAACTACTTTCTGGACAATAAGTTTGTAGCTTTCTATCACTTCCTTTCTACTATATGGCCTGAGAAATTTTTCTAATGTGCCTAAAAGTTTTATCAATAGTTTACAATGATAAGCTTCTGCAGTTAGGTTTTAAGTCTCTGACATCAGACTAGCCTGAAATTACACTGAGGAATCACAGTGGGAACTGTTTAATGAGTTAATTAGTACTCACTCGTCCAATAGAGCTGCACTCATTAATCTGGGAGATAAACAGCAGATGCTTGCTTTCTGCTCTCTGAAGTATGGTTCTTCTCCCACATCCTTTGGTCCATATAACTATTTGATCCAATCAAGACAACTTTGTGAGTAAGAATTAGATGTATCTCCAAGTTCAATAGAAACAAATTACCAAGGCAATATCTAGGAAAATTTAGCTGCCCAGTTTAGAACACTAGTAAATGAGTTAGTTCCTTAGGTATCTCATGAAATGTAATTATTTCACCTGAAAAAAACAGAAGTTTTTCTCAGTATGGAGTATCATGATTAACTAGAGACTGCTTCTAAGTTCAGGACAGTGATAACTCTGCTGCTTCATGCTAAAATGAAAAAACAACTGAAGACAGCCTTGAAACATTCCCCCATCTGACAAAACCAGTCAAACAAGCAAAGCTGAATTTACCTTATTTTGCAAGCTTAACATAGCCTGGGTCATTTCTTGCTTATACTTCTGGAAATCATAAGCTAACCTAAACTGCTTCCCAAAGTTGATAAGAGGTAACCACAAAGAAATTTCCCATCATTTAAGAAAACTCTGGTATTATAACCAATCACTGAGAAGAATTAAACAATGACTCTCTTACTTCATAAACTGTTTTATAACCACATACCCCTGAGCCTCCTTCCATGTTTTGGTTTGAGTGTTCCTGGTTTGCAAGCTGTCCTTTTGGTTTATGCAAAATAAATTTTCACTAATTACTATTTGGTAAATTCATTGGTTTTACCTCTGTTATTTTTAAACTTTTGACATTTTATGACATCAGAACTGAGATCTAAAGAAGACTCTCAATGACTCTTGAGCAGTGAGCTAACAGGTCCTGATATCCACAGGGTTCATTGAGTTCATAGCTTTCTCAGTGACTCCAGAATTTGAGAGTGATGTGAGCTCTCTGCTCTCATTTTGTTTTGAATTCTTAGACTATATTATACACACCTGTATTTTGTTTCTTGGTAAGTCATCCTAATCTGTTCAAAAAGGAAGAAAACATGTGATTCCCTGTGTTTTGGAACTACTGATGGGGAAAACAAAAAACAACGCCCCTCACAGACATTTTAGAAAATCTAAAGACAAAAAAGGGTACCACCTGGTCTATGGGCAAGGCTCTTGTGCCTTTGGTGAAACAAATGAACTTTCAGGAACTGCTGTTTTGGAACCTTTATCTTAGGTAAATCCACCTTAAAGAGCACCCTTAAAAGAGAGGATTCCAAACTTCTCAGAGCTTCCCTAATGGCACAATCATAAAGAACCTGGCTGCCAATGTAGGAAACCTGAAATACATGAGTTCAATCCCAGGGTTCAGAAGATCCCCTGGAGAAGGAACTGGCAACTCACTCCAGTATTCTTGCCCAGAAAATTCCATGGACAGAGGAGCCCAGTAGACTACAGTCCATGGGATCTCAAAGAGTCGGACATAAATGAGCACATACATACAGAAGCTTCTAAAAGACAAAACGACACCAAAAACAGCTCAGTATGCAAATAAAAATCTTTAGTGAAAAATTCTGGCTGGCTGAGCAGGTAAAATTAACTTTAGTGCATCTGCAAGAAATATCATTTAGATCCAGGTATAATTTGAGTTTTATACCTACAACATAGCTAGAATTTTTAAAATAAAAGCTATAGGACTCCTGCTTGCATCTACATGTCTATTTACGAATGTCTATGTCCATGTTTTAGATATGTGATATTGTTCTACCTTCAGATGATGTCAAAATTTATTTCTAAAGAGCTCCATTTAATTGGCTTAAAGAAAAAATTTTATATAAATTTGGTATTCCTAAACCTCTCAGAAATATAGAAAATAATACAAATGTCTTTCAAGTTCACATGATCTGGGGTAATTTTTCATGAATGAAAACTAGGTTATGTTTTTTGGCTTAATGAAAGCAGGCATTTCCTCAAATTTGTTCACTACAAAAATAAGATGATAGCTGTTTAATCTCTGATCCAAGCATAATTGTTAAAAACAAGTAACTTACTTAAGTGGAAATAAAAGTTTATATTAAGTTAAACTAAATAATATATATTCACTGAACATCTAAATAATTTCAAATAAGATAAAACACTGAAACATTAATTAGTCAGGATAAATTTATCCACCTTTGGCTTCTTAATTTTTATAGAGAGATGAGGATATCTGAGTCTATTAATACATAAGTCTTTTGTTACATTTAAAAAATTATACTATAAAAACATGTCTTTGAAAAACGTTTTTATAATTACATATTTGTAATTTGCTAATCTAATACAGGATGATAATTATTCAAATGTTCCCCCTTCCTTGTTTTCACTGGAAAGCAAAGATTACAAATGTTAAAATTCATAGTCAATATGTAAAAATAAAAGTACTAGATATACTAAGAGTGAAAAAAATGCATTATATAAAAAGTAGGTAAGAAAAATAGAATGTGTTATTTTGATAAGAAAAGGTATGACGGACAAGGATTTGGGGTTTATTTGTTTCTTTGTTTTTGGTAAGGCAAAATATAAAATAATTTTGTCCTAAATTAAAATAAGTATTCTAGAATAAGAAAGGAAAAAGAATAAACCTAAATGAATATAGAAAGTGACAGAAGGTTTGTGAAATAGGAATCTTGAGAAATAAAATCTTATGCATGGTCAAGCTAAAAAATGAAATGAATTTAAATTAAAAAAGAGAAATATGGGAAGAGGTGGTATAGGGGTATGCAATTACAAGACAAAACTAACTCTGTAAAACAAAAGAGTACAAAATGCAGTACTTGGATGCAATCTCAAAAATGACAAAATGATCTCTGTTCATTTGCAAGGCAAACCATTCAATATCAATTAATCCAACTCTATACCCAACCAGTAATGCTGAAGAAGCTGAAGTTGAACAGTTCTATGAAGACCTACAAGACCTTTTGGAACTAACACACAAGAAAGATTTCCTTTTCATTATCGGAGACTGGAATGCAAAAGTAGGAAGTCAAGAAACACCTGGAGTAACAGGCAAATTTGGCCTTGAAGTACATAATGAAGCAGGGCAAAGGCTAATAGAGTTCTGCCAAGAGAACACACTGGTCATAGCAAACACCCTCTTCCAAAAACACAAGAGAAGACTCTACACGTGGACATCACCAGATGGCCAACACCAAAATCAGATAGATTATATTCTTTGCAGCCAAAGATGGAGAAGGTCCATACAGTCAGCAAAAACAAGACCAGGAGGTGACTGTGGCTCAGATTATGAACTCCTTATTGCCAAATTCAGACTTAAACTGATGAAAGTAGGGAAAACCACTAGACCATTCAAGTATGACCTCAGTCAAATCCCTTATGATTATACAGTGGAAGAGAGAAATAGCTTGAAGGGACTAGATCAGACAGAGAGTGCCTGAAGAACTATGGATGGAGGTTCGTGACATTGTACAGGAGACAAGGATAAAGACTATCCCCAAGAAAAAGAAATGCAAAAAAGCAAAATGGCTGTCTGAGGACACCTTACAAATAGCTTCGAAAACAAGAAAAGTGAAAAGCAAAGGAGAAAAGGAAAGATAAACCTGTTCAAAGGCAGAGTTCCAAAGAATAGCAAGGAGTGATAAGAAAGCCTTCCTCAGTGACCAGTGCAAAGAAATAGAGGAAAACAATAGAATGGGAATGACTAGAGATCTCTTCAAGAAAATTACAAATACCAAGGGAACATTTCATGCAAAGATGGGCTCAATAAGGGATAGAAATGGTATGGACCTAACATAAGCAGAAGATATTAAAAAGAGATGGCAAGAATACAGAGGAGTCAGGTGGAGAGGGAGGTGGGAGGGGGGATCGGGATGGGGAATACGTGTAACTCTATGGCTGATTCATATCAATGTATGACAAAACCCACTGAAAAATTTAAAAAATAAATAAATAAAAAGAGATGGCAAGAATACACAGAAGAACTGTACAAAAAAGATCATCACAACCCAGATTATCATGATGGTGTGATCACTCACCTAGAGCCAGACATCCTGGAATGTGAAGTCAGTGGGCCGTAGGAAGCATCACTATGAACAAAGCTAGTGGAGGTGATGGAATTCCAGTTAAGCTATTTCAAATCCTAAAAGATGATGCT
Source organism: Muntiacus reevesi (assembly GCF_963930625.1). Classification (NCBI taxonomy): domain Eukaryota; kingdom Metazoa; phylum Chordata; class Mammalia; order Artiodactyla; family Cervidae; genus Muntiacus; species Muntiacus reevesi. Next base: position 72,225,472 of record NC_089255.1, read on the forward strand.
ATGAAAGTGCTGCCTTCACTAAGCCAGCAAATCTGGAAAACTCAGCAGTGGCCTCAGGACAGGAAAAGCTTAGTTTTCATTCCAATACCAAAGAAAGGCAATGCCAAAGAATGCTCAAACTACTGCACAATTGCACTCATCTCACACGCTAGCAAAGTAATGTTCAAAATTCTCCAAGCCAGGCTTCAGCAATACGTGAACCATGAACTTCCAGATGTACAAGCTAGTTTTAGAAAAGGCAGAGAAACCAGAGATCAAATTGCCAACATCTGCTGAATCACCGAAAAAGCAAGAGAGTTCCAAAAAACATCTATTTCTGCTTTATTGACTATGCCAAAGCTTTTGACTGTGTGGATCACAAAAACCTGTGGGAAATTCTTCAAGAGATGGGAATGCCAGGCCACTTGACCTGCCTCTTGAGAAACCTGTGTGCAGTCAGGAAGCAACAGTTAGAACTGACTTGGAACAACAGACTGGTTCCAAATAGGGAAAGGAGTATGTCAAGGCTGTATATTGTCACTGTGCTTATTTAACTTATATGCAAAGTACGTCATGAGAAACACTGGGCTGGATGAAGCACAAGCTGGAATCAAGACTGCTAGGAAAAATACCAGTAACCTCAGATATGCAGATGACACCACCCTTAAGGGAGAACATGAAGAAGAACTAAAGGGCCTCTTGATGAAAGTGAAAGAGGAGAGTGAAAAAGTTGCCTTAAAGCTCAACATTCAGAAAACTAAGACCATGGCATCCAGTCCCATCACTTCATGGCAAATAGATGGGGAAACAGTGGAAAACTTTGTTTTGGGGGGCTCCAAAATCACTGCAGATGGTGATTGCAGCCATGAAATTAAAAGATGCTTTACTCCTTGGAAGGAAAGTTATGACCAACCTAGACAGCATATTAAAAAGCAGAGATAATTACTTTGCCAACAAAGGTCTATCTGGTCAAGGCTATGGTTTTCCAGTAGTCATGTATGGATGTGGACTATAAGGAAACCTGAGCACTAAAAAATTGATGCTTTTGAACTGTTGTGTTGGAGAAGGCTCTTGAGAGTCCCTTGGACTGCAAGGAGGTCTGACCATGCCATTCTAAAGGAAATCAGTCCTGAATATTCATTGGAAGGACTGATGTTGAAGCTGAAACTCCAATACTTTGGCCACCTAATGAGAAGAACTGACTTATTTGAAAAGACCCTGATGCTGGGAAAGATTGAGGGTGGGAGGAGAAGGTGACGACAGAGGATGAGATGGTTAGACGGCATCACCGATTTGATGGACATGAGTTTGAGTAATCTCGGGAGTTGGTGATAGACAGGGAGGCCTGGCGTGCTACAATCCATGGGGTCGCAAAGAGTCGGACACAACTGAGCAACTGAACTGAATTGAACTCTGTAAAAAATAAATATGCAACAAAGATATATTGTATAGTATAGGGAAATATAGCCATTGTTTTCAATAACTTTAAATTAACTAAAAAGTACAAAAATATTGAACCACTATGTTGTATACCTGGAACTAATATAATCTTGTAAATGAGCTATATTGAATTTTAAAAAGTTTTAATATTAAAAGTATACTAGAGCAAAACTAGAATTTTATTTTCTCTGCTATATCCCAGATATTTTTAATTATTGATCTGCTCTTAATAAGAAACTGTAAACAAAAGCTTTCTTCACCTTTAATGTAATCTGCCTAGGAAACAGAAAATTCTGTATCTCATGGAAAAAATTTCCTACGCTTCACCTTGTCTATGTTAGGCCTTTGGGTACTTAGGAAAAAAGTGGTGTTTTCAATATTAAGAGAACTAAGGTTTTTTTCAGAACTATGTAACCTTTTTTTTTCTTTTTTTTTTTTTAATTGAAGGATAATGGCTTTACAGAATTTTGTTGTCTTCTGTCAAACCTCAAAATGAATCAGCCATAGGTATACATATATCTCCTCCTTTTTGAACCTCCCTTCTGTCTCCCTCCCCATCCCACCCCTCTAAATTGATACAGAACCCCTGTTTGAGTTTCCTGAGCCATACAGCAAATTCCTGTTGGCTATCTATTTTACATATTGTAATGTAAGTTTCCATGTTACTCTTTCAATACATCTCACCCTCTCCTCCTCTCTCCCCATGTCCATAAGTCTATTCTCTATGTCTATTTCTCCATCGCTGCCCTATAAATAAATTCAGAAATTACATGAAATTCTTAGAATCTGAGATGCTCTAATGTCATATCATAATTCCATCTTAAAATTTAAACTTTATCTTGAAGTATTCTTATATCACAAAATTAACCAAATGTCCTTGATAATTACTAGATAATTGCTCTTACTAGATCTTTAACCATGGCTAGTCTTAGATCTGTTGACACTCACAGTTATTGTTTTCTTTTGAAGCATTTGCAAAAGTATTCCTACAAAAATGCTTCATCTTCAAAGAGATCCATAGGGAAAGAGTCTTTAATGGAAAGCTGATTCATAAAGCCACTAAGCCAAGGTCAAGGAAAATAAGAATTAATTACATAAGACTAAATGAACAGATAAAGATGATTATAGTTTTTTGTGACTTTGTTTAAAACATTGCTAGTTAAGTTAATGTTTTATTTTCCAGATTTAAATAACCTCTTTTTCTCTGGTCTTTTAAGTTTTCTATAGCTTACAACAATTTGGTAAAGTATGTCTTTTAAACAAAGATTGAAACATTTATCTTTTTTCTTTACCTGACACTTCTAGAATTCTGAAACTTATTAAATATTCTTATTGTTCATGACAATATAGATATCTACATGAGTTCAATAAGAATCTATTCTCTTATTAAAAAAACTCAATTGAACAAGTCCTCAATGACTTTCTTAGCCTAAAGGGATGCTGAAGGTGTAATCTGAGCTTCCCTATCACCAAGCAATTTTAAAGAGCCAAAATTGACTTTATAGAGTCAATTAAAAGCTCCTGTACATTACCAAAACTTTGAAATGTCATATGTGAGAACATGCATAAAATTACTATTCTGACTCCACTTAGGTATATAATCAAGTCAGTTCAATAAAACGAAGCTTATTTCATAAACAAATCAGTTTCATTACAAGTATTATTTGATTAAAATGGAATTAATATCAAAAAGTGTGTTTTATTTTTTTTTTTTTTTTTTTTTAATTTTTATTTTTTTTAATTTTTTTATTTTTCAGTGGGTTTTGTTATACATTGATGTGAATCAGCCATAGAGTTACACGAATTCCCCATCCCGGTCTCCCATCCCACCTCCCTCTCCACCCGATTCCTCTGGATCTTCCCAGCCCAACAGGCCCGAGCACTTGACTCATGCCTCCCACCTGGGCTGGTGGTCTGTTTCACCACAGAAAATATACATACTGTTCTTTCGAAACATCCCACCCTCCCCTTCTCCCACAGAGTTCAAAAGTCTGTTCTGTACTTCTGCGTCTCTTCTTCTGCCCTGCATATAGGGCCATTGTTACCATCTTTCTAAATTCCGTATATATGTGTTAGTATACTGTAATGTTCTTTATCTTTCTGGCTCACCTCACTCTGTATAATGGGCTCCAGTTTCATCCATCTCATTAGAACTGATTCAAATGAATTCTTTTTAACGGCTGAGTATCTATGGAAAACAGTGTGGAGAATTCTTAAAAAACTGGAAAAAGTGTGTTTTAATAAAAAAACTATAGTGTATCCATTATCAAATTCTAATTCTGTCTTTGAGGTTTTATCTACTTGGAAACTTCACAAAAACAAAAACACAACAGGTTACATATGGACAACCTTTATCCCTGTTGCTCTATGGGACACTCAAATAAACTCTGTAGAACACCTGATGACATCATCAAAGACATTCAAACTGCAAACCAGAAAATTTCATCCGACAGAAACTGTCATCTTTATTCCACCATCTAGAGATGCTTCAAACTTCAATCCAGAAACTTTTTAAACTAACTTCTCTCCAAACTCAGAAGCTGTATTTATAATTTGCTCAAACTACCAAGCTTTGTTTTTCTTTTGTTACCATAGAAACACCTCTCATTAAATTATCTGATTCCTCACAACATACGGAAGCCTAATTGAGGTGGAAGCTTATCTGCATCACCACCTCCTGAAATAAAGTATCTTCATATTCATCCTGTCCTAAATAATCATGAGTATATGTAACTGCCAATACATCAGGCTGGAATTATAAGGAATTATAATTCAGGAATTATAACCCATTTAGGTTATTTAATTGGTTAAATCTTGGCTCCCGGGAATTTCTGCTCCAGGAAATTTTTTGATTCTTGGCTATTGTTCTCCTTTTACTCATCATATTAACCTTTTTAGTGTGTTGTATTTGCTCAAAGGTTTAAAAGCTTGTCTCCAGACACTCACATGCGAAATGGTATCTATTACAATCAGACAACTGGATCAAATCAACAAAAAAACACATAAATGATGAAGACAGTGACTAGACAGCCCTCTGGCCTAATGACTCAACCTAATGGAAAAAACAACTATGTGATTCTCGGCCCTGACTACATCCGCAGTGGTAATTGAGAGGAAGGCTACACTGGCTGGTCTTACTCTCAGCCTCCTGAGAGAATAACCAAAAGAGGGCAGGATTTTTAAAATCACCAATAGAGACCAGACTTGAGTGACTCCCTAAGCAGACAGAACCAGTTTAATCAAACAAGCAGAGCTTAATTTAGCTTTTTTTTTGTTTTTGTGAGACTAACTTAGCCTTGCTTATGCCTTTGGAAATCATAAGTAAACAGTTTCCCAAGGTTGATATGAGGTGACCACTAGCCAATTCCCTATCATTTAAGACAATTCTAATATTATAACCAATCACTGGAATAATAAACAGTGACTGCTTTCTTATATAAGCTGCTTGATAACCATATATCCCCCAGCCTCCTACATTTTGGTTTGAGTGCTCCCAGTTTGCAAATTGTCTCTTCGGTATGTGTACAATATTATAAATAAAATAATAAAACAAAATAAAATTTTACTAATTACTACTTCAGTAATTCCCTGACTTTACTTTTGCTATTTCTGAGCCTTTGACAAACTTGTGTGTGCATACTGAGTTGCTCAGTCGTGTCTGACTCTTTGTGACCCTATGAACTGTAGCCCATGGTTCCTCTGTCCATGGGATTTTCCAGCTAAGAATACTGAAGTGAGTTGCCATTTCCTTCCCCAGGGGATCTTCTTGACCCAGGGATCGAACCCATATCTCCTGCTTGGTAGGCGAACTATTTACCACTGAGCCACCAGGGAAGGTCTTTGACATATGGAATGTAAATTTTAAAACATCAAAATTCTAGAATACCTTGAGATGCCTGGTTCATTAAGGCCAGACTTGTAAATGGTATATTCAAAGAGAAAAACTGAGATTGAGATAAGCTAATGAAATGTACTTATAGGTACATAAAAACTCTATTAAATACACAAGAAAGCTATTAATCACACTAATTGCATTAGTCGACTGGAATGATGGAGGGAAACATTAACATTTCATTTTACACCCTGCTGTTCTTTTTCTACCATAGATATGTATTACAGCAATAATAATTACAATAACTTAAAAATGGGTGTAAAGAGCAAATTTGGTGGAGTAAGCACTAAGAATCTTTAAGTCATGGAGGATAATGTCCTTTGCTCCCAAGTTAGAATATCTGGATATATACATAGTCATCTGCCTTCTCTTACCCAGACACAGACATTTAACAAGTTTTATCCCAAGAGAATCTACCTGATAACCACAGTTCTTTTTACCACTTGGAGAGTCACCAATACTTAAGAAAGGGCATTTTATGAAGTTCTGTTTTAGAATTAAAAAATTTTTTTTTCTAATTGAAATTATAATAAAACTGGACAAGAGTTCACAAAATCCCATTTAACTTGTAATATACCTATAATACTAATAACATTCAGAATGTGTTATATTTATACACTTAAAAATCTGATTTCCCTGAGTCTGTAATTTGCATTCCAAACAACTGACTTAGAAATGAAAATTATTACTCTAGGCTTGCCATTCACACAGCTTTAAGGTACAAATATGTAAAGAATATAAATATGCCATGAATATGCCAGATGTTTTTAAAAACACAAATGACAAACACAAAAGAATAGAAAACTAGATCATAAGCTAGTAAGTGAAAAATACCGATGATATAAACATTAAAATTCTGTTTGAATTAGTACAAGTTCACAATCCATAAAATGTTTATCTGAATTCTATATCACACAATTATACCACTTCCAGTATGAAGTGAGTAAATTTTGAAACAAACTATACGCTTTTATAAAAAGCATTGAAAAAGACGCATAATCAATTTATGAATTATTTGTACAGCTTAGTAGGATGCAAAAAAAAAAAACAAAGATGATCTCAAATCCTTAAAAATCAAGTATTGTACTTTAATGAATAAAAATGTAAAGACTAGTTCTTGAAGAATGAAGTGGATAATGATAGTAATTATATTTCCATGTTTGACCTTAATGCTTAGGAAAAGATTCTTGAAATGCCACCAACTAAATATATATAATAGATAAAATCAAGCAATCCACAACTGAAACTAATACCCACCCATATGGTGCTAGACAAATCGGGTCATCCCCATGCACTTTAACTTCATGTCTTTCCCTTGGATTATATGCTGTCTAAAATTCTTTTAAGTTCAAAGACAATTATCTTAGTTATAATTATTATTATAACCTATATTTCAAGAATATAGTAAGCATATAATGTTACAGGAGACTATATAAGGGGAAAGTATTTTCCCAGACTGCGATGAAAAGATAAAGATTAACAACTAAGATTATTAGTTTCCATCACTGGCCAGGCTCACAAATAATAATTTAAAAATCATAGTTAAAATACTTCTGACAGGAGACAATGACAAAATTACATGGCCTGTGCTTTAGGGAGTGTTAGATTCCAGGGGAAGTAGCAAGTAGTTAAACAAGTTCAAAATATTATGGGTATAAAGTTTGTTGACAAAATGGTGAAGATCACTGTCAAAGTATCCCTTTGTGTTTCAGAGTTGTCATTTATCATCACAGAGTAGAAGGGAGAAATAATTAAATACAAAGTTAGATGGAGAATATATATATATAGTATTTTTATACAAATAAATAAAATGTTGATGTTCCAAAGAAAGACTGTTAGAAGAAAAGGGATAATGAAGCCCTAAATCCCACAGCACTTCTCTAATGTAATAATTTCTGCTTTGGATTCTGTGCTGCCAACACTTGTCTATTTGCAGATAAACATCTCACAATTATTAGTCATGTTTGCTCAAGCTGAACATTTCTCTCCTTGAAAATTGAGCACCTGCAGAGAGAACACACACACACACACACACACATACACACATACACACACACACACACACACACACACACAAGAATATCTCTCTTCTGAACATCCTTAGGCTGAACAACTTTGGTACACACATGCCAAGATATCTCTAATTATAAGCTGGTTTCCTGTGGAACCCATCAACCCAAAAGATAACATCCAAGCATGAAGCAATTTCGTCAAAAACTATGCTTGTTGCACATAAAATCTGTGCTTTCATTTTTGTATTATGTCACGTGGTCTGCATGAAAAACTAACAAAAAAATAAAACAGGATCCTGCTGGATACAGGTTTTTAAGAACATGATCACATGTTATCCTTCATGGCTGTGCTGCACAAAAGCTGTGGCATAGCAAGGCTTCCCATGACTTTAACTGGGAGTGGAGCGAGAGTACGTTTGGAAACTCACAATGACTATAATACCAGTTGAAATTTTTAAAAGAATGGTTGGCCATTTGCTCCATGAAATACTTCAAGCTGTCAAACTTGAGTTGAACCTTGAAAGAAACTGATCATGAGCTCTTTGCAAAACTGACTTCTTCAATCATGCTTTTCAGGAAAAAATATGGTTCTTCTCAACACAAGCATTAAGATAATATACACACCTGGTTGAAAATGTATTTGCCTGCAAACACCTGGCTAATGGAATAGGCTTGTGAAGTTTATGGAGCATCTTGAAAAAAACATAAAATGGGTAAATTACTACATCTTTGCATCAAAAAAAAAAAAAAATTTGTGAGGACTTAAGGCCAGAACTGGAAGTGAGGGACAGGGAAGCCTGGCATGCAGAGGTTCATTGGGTCACAGAGTCGGACACGACGGAGCGACTGAACTGAATTGAACGCCAGAACAGCTAAGACTGTTAAATGAGACTACTCAATAACAGAACGTTTAGATATGAGTAGAACTGGTATGGTATGGACCTATCAGAAGCAGAAGATATTAAGAAAAGGTAGCAAGAATACACAGAAGAACTATGCAAAAAAGATCATCAAACCAGATAACCATGATTGTGTGATCACTCACCTGCAGCAAGATATCTTGGAATGCAAAGTCAAGTGGGCCTTAAGAAGCACCACTACGAACAAAGCTAGTGGAGGTGATCGAATTCCAATTGAGCTATTTCAAATCCTTAAAGATAATTCTGTGAAAGTGCTGCACTCGATATGCCAGCAAATCTGGAAAACTCACCAGTGGCCTCAGTACCGAAAAAATTCAGCTTTCATTCCAATCCCTAAGAAAGGCAGTGCCAAAGAATGTTCAAACTACCGCACAATTGCACTCATCTCACACGCTAACAAAGTAATGCTCAAAATTTTCCAAGCCAGGCTTCAGCAGTGCATGAACTGTGAACTTCCAGATGTTCAAGCTGGATTTAGAAAAGGCAGAAAAACCAGAGATCAAATTGCCAACATCCTCTGGATCATCAAAAAAGCTAGTTCCAGAAAAACATCTACCTCTGCTTTACTGACTACACCAAAGCCTTTGACTGTGTGAATCACAAAAAAACTGTGGAAAATTCTTCAAGAGATGGGAATACCAGACCACCTGACCTGCCTTCTGAGAATCTGTATGCAGGTCAAGAAGCAACAGTTAGAACTGGACATAGAACAACAGACTGGTTCCAACTAGGAAAAGGAGTACTTCAAGGCTGTATGTTGTCACTGTGCTTATTTAATTTATATGCAGAGTACATCATGAGAAATGCTGAGCTGGATGAAGCACAAGCTGGAATCAAGATTTCTGGGAGAAATATCAATAACCACAGATGTGCAGATGACACCACTCTTAAGGCAGAAAGCAAAGAAGAACCAGAGAGCCTCTTGATGAAAGTGAAAGAGGAGAGTGAAAAAGTTGGCTTAAAACTCAGCTTTCAGAAAATTAAGACTATGGCATCCAGTACCACCACTTCATGACAAATAGATGGGGAAATAATGGGAACAGTAAGAGATTGTATTTTGTGGGGCTCAAAAAACACTGCAGATGGTGACTGGAGCCATGAAATTAAAAGACGTTTACTCCTTGGAAGGAAAAGTATGACCAACCTAGGCAGAATATTAAAAAGCAGAGACAATATTTCACCAACAAAGGTCCATCTAGTCAAAGCTATGGTTTTTCCAGTAGTTATGAATGGATGTGAGAGTTGGACTGTAAAGAAAGCTGAGCACTGAAGAATTGATGCTTTTGAACTGTGGTGTTGGAGAAGACTCTTGAGAGTCCCTTGGACTGCAAGGACATCCAACCAGTCAATCATATAGGAAATCAGTCCTGAATATTCATTGGAAGGAGTGATGCTGAAGATGAAACTCCAATACTTTGGCCACCTGATGCAAGGAACCAACTCACTGGAAAAGACCCTGATGCTTGGAAAGATCGAAGACAGGAGGAGCAGAGGACGACAGAGGATGAGATGGTTGGATGGCACCACCGACATGATGAATATGAGTTTGAATAGACTCTGGGAGTTGGTGACGGACAGGGAAGCCTGGCGTGCTGCCGTCCACGTGGTACAAAGAGTTAGACACAACTGAGTGACTGAACCGAACTGAACTGAGAACTGGCAGTGTGAAGATATGGGAAGCTATACTTCTCGGGGTTTAAAATAATACTTCTAAACCTAAGAAAATGCCACATTTGTCTTACCTAATCCTCCATCTCTGACAATAACAGAAAGGGCATTCTAAGGAAGAATACATAATTAGACCCTTTGCTCCTATTTCTCCTGATATAAATTGTTATTATGCTATCTTAGTTAAATGAGATGGCTATTTTACTATTATCATTGAAGAAATTGGACAAAATATGGTTCTAATCATTTCCACATACCACACCTGGACTCCAGGTAGACTTCAGAACAATACTACTTGGCTTGTGTGGTCTTTCTGGCAACAGCAGGAAAGGAGTACAAGCCAAATCAGTTCTCGATTCAGGCAAGAGCAGCATAGCAGTATTTAGATAGTCTGGTGCTACTACACTGTAGTTACAAATAGGACTGCCCAAGACTTCAGGTTAGTGCTGTATGGCCCACACAATTCAATGTTAGGATTTTAAAGTCTGTGATAAATATTTCCAAACATAAGAAGGCAAAACACAGACTATGAGAAAAAAGCAAGAAAAAATTGCCTCTTATCAATGCTTCAGAAATCATCTGGATATATTAAAATAAAAAAAAAAGAACTGTAGAAGTAAGCTTTCAACCTAAAGCTTGGTACTGAAGACATCAGATAAAATAACGCTGAGCATGATAGAAGGTTTGAAGATCCTAGAAGGGAACTGACTTCATTAAAACAGAAAAAACCTTGGCAATGGGGTCAGAACCACTGTATTCTACCATCAGCTTTGCCTTTAAGAGTCCAGCATAAAACTCTTGGAATTCCAATGTTTTTTTTCTTTAATTGTGGTCAAATATATAGCCTCATCACTTTTTAGGACCCAATTCTTCCTCTTTAAAATAGGAAGTTGCAGGTGAGATGGCTTTTAGTCTCACTTATCTATGAAATTTTATTAAACCTTTCTACTAATTTTAATGCATGTGCTTCTAAGAGCATTTTACATTTCCTTTACCTAAGAATGATGAAAATTGCTGGCATGAACATTCTCAAGCTAGAGTCTGAGGTTCTGCAGATAATCTTGAATCTTCTGTATTTTACTCGATGCATTGTGCTTTGTCTTACCAAGAGCACAAACCCTCTGCCATGAAAAAAAGGAGAAAGCCTTTGATTTTTCTCTCTAATCCCATTTAGCTGAAACTACAATGACTCAAAAGCCATGTACATGTTGTAGAAAGATGTGCTTATAACATTGCAGATTATTTCAGAAGCTTTTTATGAAAGGAAAATTGAAGCAGAAATTATGAGAACATATATTACCTTTTGGACTATAACCAATGAGTGAGATTTATTTTATTTCAAAGCTTTCTATGTCACCCTTGGCAGGAAAATCATTCAACCTATTTGGGTCTCAGATGTATGCTTTGTGTGAAATTTGAATTACACCTAACCTGCCCGTAGGCAGGCATCTAAAATAGATGATTTCTTAAGGTGGCTTTCAGCTCTAAGATCTATATTTCTGTGGTTTTAAGTTAGAAAATAATTTGATATACATTCCTATAATTCTCCTCAGAGAACTACATTAAATTGCCAGTGGCAGAAATAGAGCCACTAGATATTAGAAGCAAGTGTCAGTGTACATCTTGACCTACACAACAATATTATTACTTGTAGACTTTCTAAGATTGCAGAACTCCTGTCACCTATCCACATAATCCATTTGGATCTGTGTCCTTGTTTGCAATATTTACTTTTCATGCCACAGAAAAAATCACTGACCCCAACCAAATAGACAGTATACAAAAATAAGTCCACTTATCTAAGAATTTCCTTAAATTGCTCTTTGATAAAGCCGAAGAATTTAAACTGATCACATGGACCACAGCCTTGTCTAACTCAAGGAAACTATGAGCCATGCCCTGTAGGGGCACCCGAGACAGATGGGTTACGGTGGAGAGTTCTAACAAAACATGGTCCACTGGAGAATGGAATGGCAAACCACTTCAGTACTCTTGCCTTGAGAAACCCATGAACAGTATGAAAAGGCAAAAAGATAGGACACCGAAAGACGAACACCCCAAGTCAGTAGGTGTCCAGTATGCTACTGGAGATCAATGGAGAAATAACTCCAGAAAGAATGAAGAGATGGAGCCAAAGCAAAAACAACACCCAGTTGTGTATGTGACTGGTGATGGAAGAAAATTCTGATGCTGTAAAGAGCAATACTGCATAGGAACCTGTTATGGTTAGTTCCATGAATCAAGGCAAAGTGGAAGTGGTCAAACAGGAGATGGCAAGAATGAACATTGACATTTTAGGAATCAGTGAACTAAAATGGACTGGAATGGGTGAATTTAACTCAGATGACCATTATATCTACTACTGTGGGCAGGAATCCCTTACAAGAAAATGGAGTAGACATTACAGTCAACAAAAGAGTCCAAAATGCAGTACTTGGATGCAATCTCAAAAACAACAGAATGATCCCTATTAATTTCCAAGGCAAACCATTCAATATCACGGTAATCCAAGTCTATGTCCTGACAGTAATGCTGAAGAAGCTGAAGTTGAACAGTTCTATGAAGACTTACAAGATCTTCTAGAACTAGCACACAAAAAAGATGTCCTTTCCATTGTAGGAAACTGGAATGCAAAAGTAGGAAGTCAAGAGCTAATCGAGTAACAAGGTAAATTTGGCCTTGGAGTACAAAACAAAGTAGGGCAAAGGCTAACATAGTTTTGACAACAGAACGCACTGGTCACAGCAAACACCCTCTTCCAACAGCACAAGAGAAGACTCTACACATGGACATCACCAGACGGTCAACACCGACATCAGATTGATTATATTCTTCGCAGCCAGAGATAGAGAAGCTCTATACAGTCAGTGAAAACAAGACTGGGAGCTGACGTGGCTCAAATCATGAACTCCTTATTGCCAAATTCAGACTTAAATTGAAGAAAGTGGGGAAAACCACTAGATCATTCAGGTATGACCTAAATCAAATGCCTTATGATTATACAGTGGAAGTGAGAAATAGATTTAAGGGATTAGATCGGATAGACAGAGTGCAGAAGAACTACAGACAGAGGTTTGAGACATTGTACATGAGGCAGGGATCAAGACCATCCCTGAGAAAAAGAAATGCAAAAAGGCAAGATGGCTGTCTGAGGAGGCCTTACAAATAGCTGAGAAAAGAAGAGAAGCTAAAGGCAAAGGAGAAAAGGAAAAGTTATACCCATTTGAATGCAGACCTTCAAAGAATATAAGAAGAAATAAGAAAGCCTTCCTTGGTGATCAATGCAAAGAAAAGAGGAAAATAATAGAATGGGAAAGACTAGAGATCTCTTCAAGAAAATTAGAGATACCAAGGGAATATTTCATGCAAAGATGGGCTCGATAAAGGGCAGAAACGGTATGAACCTAACAGAAGCAGAAGATGTTAAGAAGAGGTGGCAAGAATGTGCAGAAGAACTGTACAAAAAAGATCTTCATGACCCAGATATTAATGATGGTGTGATGACTCATCTAGAGCCAGACATCCTGAAATGTAGAGTCAAGTGGGCCTTAGGAAGCATCACTATGAACAGAGCTAGTGGAGGTGATGGAATTCCAGTTGAGCTATTTCAAATCTTAAAAGATGATGCTGTGAAAGTGTTGCACTCAATGTGCCAGCAAATTTGGAAGACTCAGCAGTGACTATAGGATTGGAAAAGGTCAATTTTCATTCCAATCCCAAAAATTGTTCAAACTACAGAACAACTGCTCTCATCTCACATGCTAGCAAAGTAATGCTCAAAATTCTCCAAGCCAGGCTTCAACAGTATGTGAACCATGAACTTCCAGATGTTCAAGATGGACTTAGGAAAGGCAGAGGAACCAGAGATCAAATTGCCAACATCTGCTGGATCATCAAAAATGCAAGAGAATTCAGGAAAACATCTACTTTTGCTTTATTAACAGAAAGGTCAAAGCCTTTGCCTGTGTGGATGACAACAAACTGTGGAAAATTTTGAAAGAGATGGGAATACCAGACCACCTGACCTGCCTCCTGAGAATCTGTATGCAGGTCAAGAAGTAACAGTTAGAACTGGACATGGAACAACAAACTGGTTCCAAATCGGGAAAGGACTACGTCAAGGCTGTATATTGTCACCATGATTATTTAGCTTACATGCAGAGTACATCATGCGAAATGCCAGACTGGATGAAGCACAAGCTGAAATCAAGATTGTTGGGAGAAAAATCAGTAACCTCAGATATGCAGATGACACCACCCTTATGGCAGAAAGCAAAGAAGAACTAAAGAGCCTCTTGAGGGAAGTGAAAAAGTTGGCTTAAAACTCAGCATTCAGAAAACTAAGACCATGGCATCCGGTCCCATCACTTCATGGCAAATAGATGGGGAAACAATGGAAAGAGTGACAGACTTTATTTTAGGGGGCTCCAAAACCACTGCAGATGCTGACTGCAGCCATGAAATTAAAAGATGCTTGCTCCTTGGAAGAAAAGTTATGATCATCCTAGACAGCATATTAAAAAGCACAGACATTACTTTACCAACAAAAGTCCATCAAATTAAAGCTATGGCTTTTCCAGTAGTCATGTAGGAATGTGAGAGTTAGACTATAAAGAAAGCTGAGCACCGAAGAATTGATGCTTTTGAACTGTGATATGGAGAAGACTCTTGACAGTCCCTTGGACTGCAAGGAGATCCAACCAATCCATCGTAAAGGAAATCAGTCCTGAATATTCATTGGAAGGACTTCTACTGAAGCTGAAACTCCAATACTTTGGCCACCTGATGCAAAGAACTGACTCGTTGGAAAAGACCCTGATGCTGGGAAAGATTAAAGGCAGGAAAAGAAGGGGACGACAGAGGATGAGATGTTGAATCAAATCACCGGCCTGATCGACTTGAGTTTGTGTATGCCCTGGGAGTTGGTGACGGACAGGGAATCATGGTATGCTGCAGTCCATGAGGTCTCAAAGAGTTGGAGACAACCAAGCGACTGAACTAGACTGAACTGAACTGAACTGAAGAACTTCTTAGTCATTAAAACATCTAATTTGGGAGAGGCCAGAGTCTCATTGAGCCTCTAATTTATCCTCAGGTCCCAGTTGCAACACAGTCTAATGGGTGACAACACCTTCCATATTAACATCTTTAGTTATATCATGCAGTGTATGGCCATGGCCTAGGAGTTGGCTAGTAGATGTACATGAGCTGTAAGAAAGAGGGGATTTTGTTCAAGTTCCTCTATTACCCCATAGATAATGCAAATTCAGTACCTAATGTAAAAGATCACTCATGGCAATGCAAAGGTGAGAGAATTGAGGAAAACAAAATGATAGAGACAAAAGAAAGTAAATTTCAGTCAATGTGTACTTATTAATTGAAAGTTTGTCCCCTGCCAAGCACTAACATAAACACTGAAGACATAGTATTGAACTAAATAGAGAAATACCCTCCCCTTGTGGAGCTTTCATTCTAGCAGAACATCACATGCAGATCCAGTCAGGGAAGAGAGAGATTGCACCAAGGAAACTCAATCACAGGGGAACAGTATATCAAGAATAGTACAACTAAGTAACAGGAAGTAAAGAGAGGCAAGAACCAAGAGTCAGATACCCAGAATCCTGGGGAAAGATGATACAGTAGTTTAGAGAGCAGCCCATGATCACAGAACTGACAGGGCAGGGCTGGGTTTTTATACAGGCGCAGTTCCCATTGCTCTGAGTCTTGAGAATCAAATCTTCACAAGGTGAGAAGCCAGGACAGATTCTGACATTCAGATTATTTCCATACCACAATATTTTGGATATGAGACAAAATTGGTTCATTAAGTACCAAATTCCTCACAGTAACAATTCTGTGTGGTAATAAATTATCCTGCATAGTTCTTGTGTATTTGGGGCTTCCCAGGTGATGCTAGTGGTAAAGAACCCACCTGCCAATGCAGGAGAAATAAGAGATATGGGTTCAATCCCTGGGTCGGGAAGATCCCCTCAAGGAAGGCATGCAACCCACTCCAGTGTTCTTGCCTGGAGAATCACATGGACAGAGGAGCCTGGAGAGGTACAGTCCATACGGTTGCAAAGAGTCAGACATGACTGAAGCAACTTTGCATGCATATGTGCCTATGTGTTTTAGTTGGGTATATAACTACATAGGAGATAAGCTAGTTACCCACAAGTATTGAAGATAGTTGTTCAAAAAGGCATTAAAAGGTTAAGTGGAAAACCTAGAAGCCAAAGGTTATAAAAATGTCATAGATTAAACGGGCTTCAAATCATCAAGCCAACATGAGTTACCAAAACTTGAAACTAAACATTATGCCCCTAATTCTATAACGCTGTACTCAGAAACACACACACAAACACACACACCACAAAACATGCATGCACACAGAATCTAAGTATCAAAGAGAAGGAATCTGTATCTTAAGAGGTGTGGGAGTGGGAAAGAAAGCACTCAGACTTGTAAGTAATAAATGCTCTCATCAACTTAGGGGTATAAGTCAACGTATTGTCCTCTTGTGTGTTTGCAAATGCATTTGTGTTCAACTACCTCATAAATTTCCTCCATATCAAGTAGCGACAACACTAAATCAACCTCAGTTTCTTATTCCAGCAAATTTTTCTATCTTTACTTTTATCAGTATATTTAAACTGAATGTTCAAACCGCACTCTTCAGAATACCTAAAAGTCAAGGTTACTAATGACTTCCCCTATATCATAACAAAAGCTGTCTAACACTGGTTAACATCCAGGCAACTCTAGATAATTTTTGTCTGACTATTTGCTAAATTATAAGCCAAAAGTTCATTGTAAGTCATTTTCCACTCTTAAGCCTCTGCACAGAACAGTTTCTTCCACCTAATGGCCTTAACTAAATGGATCCACCTTTGATTTTCATTAAATGTGCTGAAATTCAACTCACCAAGGCTCAATAAACTTTTCAGATATTTCAAAAGATAACTCCTCAATTTAATTTCTTTAATTCTGAATGAATGCATTCTCCTCATCTTCTACAGCTAGGAATCTATAGATGACCAAGCCTATAATCTACTCTAATTGGTAGCTGAGAAACAGAGCAAAATACCTTAAATTCATAATAATGGAAGGAAACTTGACTTTACATAGTTTTAGACTCAGTTTTAGACTCAGTTAACTAAATTACAAATAACATGTAATTCCCACATGTTCAGTTAATTCTTAAATAAGCCTTTTAATCTTTGGAAATGTGAGATGACAAGGTTCTTTCCTACTTTCTATTTGGGATATTTTAGAGTGCTAATGTTAATTATAAATGTCATTTGATGTTTTATTTACTTCAGTCTCCTAGGAAATTATACAATGATTCTGATAACCTAGCACCCACAAATTTAATCCTTGTGTTACCAGTACAGATGAAGGAACTCATTAGTCAACATTAGCTCATTCAACATGATGATGTGAATAAAGCAAATCATTTTTTTTGAGTCAGGATGGAAGCAAAGAACAAACTGAAATGCACCACTTATGATCACAGTCTTCTGAGTTCAGAGATATGACAAGAATACCCTGAAATTTCAGATAACCAGAAGACTCATATCTTTTTCTCACAAAAATCTACTGATGGAACTTATGCTCCAAAGAGATGTCTTATAAAGATCCATCAGCATTTACTAAAGAATACCCCTGTGTAGCATACATGAATAGCCTACATCAAGTTCTTTCTATAAATTCCTGTAGCAGGTATAACCCTTATTCCATTTGGGTAAAGACTTAATTCACTTTCCTAGTAGGGAAAAAGATGATGAAGGGTGTGGGCACAGAAAGAAGAAATTGCTTTCACATCACAAGTTATGCCAGTAGGAAGAAATGGTAGAAACATCTGCTGTGTATTCTATCCAACAGTCCATAGGTATATCCAGAAACAGGGAACCTACAACAACAATCTCAAGGATGTTGCTCTCCCTGATGGTAATTCTCTGGAACAATGAGGGGAAGGGCAGAAGTCATGGTCGATAGTGGCAGCAAGCACATCCTTCTTTTTCATTTGAAATGTCAATAGGTTGCTGCAATTATAAACTATGAATCAATCAGAATTACATTCTGTTTTGACTGCAAAGGGCCTCTACAGCAATACAATGAAACAGTTTCATTTACTTTTGCCAGCAAATAGTAGATAACTGACATAAAATTTTTTTTCCAGGTAAGGAGAGCTCAAGATAGAGGCCTACTAATGGTAAAGTTATTTCAGTTCTTCATCTTGTATTGCCAATGAATATTGGGCATTGTGAGGGAATCTTCCTTCTACCTCCCTCTTACTATGGGGAGTATCCATAAAGGAAAAATAAAAAGTAGACTGATCCATATGTTTCAAAAATCTTTCTGAGGTACATTCAGAGTTCAATTTTATGATCAATATAGTATATGTTGCCCAGTCATCAATAGAATTTACACAAAAAACTGCTTTCTTGACTTAAAGACTATGAAATGAATTCCTTTTTCTTTTATAGGCATTTTGATCAGAATTCAAAGATTTCTTGTTTTGTTTCAAACAAAGATCTTCATGAGTTCTTAAGAAGACCTCTTTTAATCCATTTCAGTCCCAGTAACTTTGGGCTTCCCTGGGGCTCAGCTGTAAAGTATCCACCCAACAATGGAGGAGACGCAGATTCATTCCCTGGATTGGGATGATTCTCAGGAGAAGGAAATGGCAACCCATTCCAGTGTTCTTGCCTGGGAAATGCCACGGACAAAGGAGCTGGCAGGCTACAGTCCATGGGGTCGCAAAGAATCAGACATGACTTAGCAACTAAACAACAATGAAACAGCAACAAATAACATCAATGAAAGATTTAAAATTTGTTTAAGATCATATAGATAATATCACATGGTCATGTATGAGGAATACATGTAAAAAGCACCTTGCCTCTCTTTAGAAAAAAAAATTAACAATTGTTGAAACTACTAATGGCATCACCAACTCAATAGACATGAGTCCATCTGCAAACTCTGGGAGATGGTGAAGGGCGGGGAAGCCTGGCATGCTGCAGTCAGTGGAGTCTCAAAGAGTCAGACACAACTTAGCAACTCAACAACAACAACTAATTCCAAATTACTCTGCAGCAACTGAATAAGGGGACAAAAGTCACTTTGAGGCAGTGGTTAGAACTGACAAATTTTGATCACTAACTTGCTATGTGGTGGTGGTACCCTGTCCCCCACTAACAACAGGTGTTTTAAATTCTACTTACACTTTACTGACATCACAAGCAAATTGAAAATGACTAAAGACAATGAATGAGTCTTCTGAGCAAACAGTCTGAGAAATAAATAGCAATAACTCCTGATTAGCATGACTTTTAGCCAGAGGTTATAAATAATGAGTAACAGATGTCTGATCTGGAGTCCTTTATTACATTATCTTAAGTGAAATTCAGGTTTATTTTTAAGCTATTCTTGAATCAGATATTGTAAGGCAAGAAAAGTATTTCTATTAGTGGGAAAGAAATGTTTTTCTAGACGAACCAAATAGAAAAGATAAGGCTAAAAAATTAACAAGGGTGTTTATCACACAATGAAGAAAAAGGCTTTTTATCTGAAAGATACTAGAATATTAAAAAAAAAAAAAAAAAAAGAACAGTATGGATAAGAAAAAAACAGATGTACATTTATCTTGGGTCTATCATGGCTTTGATGCAGAAGGAGGCCAAGGAATAAAATGTTATCACTGTCTCATCTACAGCATGGGAACATTAAGAGAACTCATAGAGGTCAATAACTTGAAAGAAAAGAATATAGAAGAATACAGTTAGGAAGAACAGCAAATGAAAAAATGGAACTATATGAGTTTTACTGCTTTTCACATAGTCACAAAATGCAACAATATTTTGTGCATTCCTCATTATTTCTTTTTTATCTCTATTTCTACCCAATACTTTGGATACCAACTTGACCTGGTAACTGAAACTTCCAGTTGAATCAGTTCCATGGAAATGGAACATGAAAAACCAATACTAACCATAGCAGAAAAAAAAAATCTCTAAATGTTTTAGCTTGAATGTGAAATTTCTCAGTTAATGAAAACTCATGAGTATAATTGGAAGTTAAGTCAATTAGCCAGTAAATTATTAACTACCTACTAAGTACATGGCATTGTCTCAAGCACTGTGAATTAATAAAAAATAAAGTCAGATACCTGGTCTTAAGGAACAAAGGATATATTAGAGACACAGAATGGAGAATATAATCTATCATATAGTAAAATAAAGATTAAATTCTAAGGTTCCATTTTAGAAATAAGAGAAAAAATAGTCACATTGTGCATATTTTAGTGACTATGATACCTAATTTCTGGCATTAAAAAATAGACGGAAATAAAAAACTAGAATAATAGTAAAAATCTCAGAAGGGAATGAGTGAAGTTGATTTTAAATCCCTTACATTGCACTGAAATAAGGTGAAGATACTCATTAACAGTATACTTTGTTACACATTACACATACACATTAAGATA
Source organism: Muntiacus reevesi (assembly GCF_963930625.1). Taxonomy (NCBI): domain Eukaryota; kingdom Metazoa; phylum Chordata; class Mammalia; order Artiodactyla; family Cervidae; genus Muntiacus; species Muntiacus reevesi. The sequence goes on from NC_089255.1 coordinate 72,245,875, forward strand.
TCTAGAGAAATCACTACAAAAATAGACATGGAAATTATAACTGCCAAAATAATACACAGGGAAAAACTCAATCCAAAAGAAAATAGAAAAGAAGGAAAAGAAATAGAAAAATCAAAAATTGAAAAATCAAAGTAAGATTATAGATATAAATTTTATACAATATTGGTAATTAAAACTAATGCAAGTAAACAAAAATCTTTGATTAAAAGCCAGATTGTTAAAGTGAACTTTTTAAAAATACAACATGAATTGTTTATAAAAGATTCAAAAGAGTGTAAGAACATTGAAAGGTTGAACATTAAAGGCTAAATTTATGTGCCAGGTAAAGCATAATTGAAATAATTATGGTATTAATAACAGATAAAATAGTCATTCATCTAAATATCATTGTTAGAGATAAATGCAAATACTGCTAGAGATCTAATTATTTAAAATTATTGCTAGAGATATTATAAATTATTGCTAGACATATAATGAATACATAATAGACATGAGATGCATAATAGTGATATGTAGAGCAACTACATATTAATCAAAATTTCCATCACCTAAGAAGACATAATTTTAAATGGTATGCACCTTGTAACATAACTTCAAAATATAGAAAGCAAATTGTCAAAATACAAAGAGGTTTTGAAAAATTTACAGAGATAATTGAAGTTATTAAAACATATGATTTACCAAACAACTGATTTATCAAGAAGATAAAAAAAATCAGTAAAGATATTGAAAAACACAATTCGAAAACCACAAAAACTGGAGAACTTCATTCTTCTCAAACATACAAGGATGTTTGACAAAATTGACTATATCAAGGTCATAAACAAGTCTTGATGAATTTCAAAAACACTAATACAATGCAGAATATATTTCTTACTGAAAGCACAAATAAGCAGTCAATACCAAAAATAAAATACTCATGAATTTGGAAGTGTTAAAAATAGGCTTTTACATAGCCTATTGGTCAAAGAAGAAGGAAGACATCAAAATAGAAATTAGAAAATACTTAGAGCTGAGCACTATCTCATATATAAGGCATGTACATATAAGGCATGTACATATAAGGCATGTACATACATGTATGCAATCCACATTTTTCATATTTTAATATTTCAGAAATCAAAATATATCTTATAATCAATGGTGACTTTCAGTTTTATTTGACCAGATGACATAATTGCATTAACTGCATTTAACTGTTATTCCTGGTGACTTAACAAGAAAATTGTACCCTCCATATTTCAGTGTACACAATTATTAGAACCATTTGAGGAAGAAATACAAATCCCATTTGTTGACCAAAAATGATCCAGTGACATACTTACGGGAAGATCAAAAAAGCACCAGCATCAAAACTCATATTTTGGAAGAAAATTCCAGGGAAAAATAATAAAAGCTCTTGATAGCACAGAGGATGACATAATGCAAACAAAAATAAGAGTCCATGATTCTGAATCAATAAATGATTCAGAAGAGCTGTTTCTGGATGTGAAGAAGTTTATTAAATATCTTAACCAATTCAGTTTTACATTTTATTTCATATATAGGGAAGCTTATGTTTTAAAATATTTAAAGACTCTTTCAACAAGTATAAATTAAAATTAGAAATTATGAAAAGCTATTATGTTATCATTGTATTTTCCTAAGTGTTATATAAAATAATGCTTATAAGAGGTAATGAACATGGTACCACATATGAAAATTATAAGATAAAGCTAAGAGAACATAAGTATTGAATACTTACAACACGGAAATGAAAAGCTGAAAATGAGCTCAGTATCCAAATGAAGAAGTTTGCGTTGGTGGTATAGTGGTGATCATAGCTGCCTCCCAAATGAAGAAGTTTATAAAACTAAAATGAAATTTAATAAATGAAACAGCTAGGTGCAAAAACTAACAAAGATGAAAACAAAAATTGGATGAAGACAATAAACAAACCAAAAGTTGGTTCTTTGAAAAAAAAAAGAATAAAAATACCTAACATCCTAGTGTCAAAGGAAAAAAAGAAATGAATAAAAATAAAATTAAAAATAAACATAAATGATGATACAGCAGATATTAACAACTTTTTGTCAGGGTTGAAAACTGTATGATAGTAAATTTTAAAATTTATTACAAAATGTGATTTAGTGGAACTTAATATAGCAAAGGGCTTCCCTGATAACTCAGTTGGTAAAGAACCTGCCTGCAATGCAGGAGACCCCGGTTAAATTACTGGATTGAGAAGATCCACTAGAGAAGGGACAGGCTACCCACTCCAGTATTCTTGGGCTTCCCTTGTGGCTCAGCTGGTAAAGAATCTGCCTGCAATGTGGTAGACCTGGGTTCGATCTCTGGGTTGGGAAGATCCCCTGGAGAAGGCAAAGGCTACCCACTCCAGTATTCTGGCCTGGAGAATTCCATGGACTGTATAGTCCTGGGGTTGCAAAAAATCAGACACGACTGAGTGACTTTCACTTTCACTTTCAATATAGCAAAGTAGCTAAAAAAAGAGAAAATTTTCTTTGATACTATAAATATTATAAATGGTACTATAAATCTTGAAAAAACTGAATTAGAATTAATATCAGAACAAAAAATATCAACAAGTATAGATGGTTTTTCAGAAACATTCTATGAAACATTCAAGAAACAGATTAAGTCAGTCAAACATTCAGAAAACTAAATCATGGCAACCAATCTCATCACTTCACAGTAAATAGATGTGGACAAAGTGGAAACAGTGACATATTTTATTTTCTTGGGTTCCAAAATCACTGTGGACGGTGACTGCAGTCATGAAATTAAAAAACTCTTGCTCCTTGGAAGAAAAGCTATGACCAACCCAGATAGCATATTAAAAAGCAGAGACATTACTTTGCCGACAAAGGTCCATCTAGTCAAAGCTATGGTTTTTCCAGTAGTCATGTATGGATGTGAGAGTTGGACTATGAAGAAAGCTGAGCACCGAAGAATTGATGCTTTTGAACTGTGGTGTTGGAGAAGACTCTTGAGAGTCCCTTGGACTGCAAGGAAATCCAACCAGTCCATCCTAAAGGAAATCAGTCCTGGGTGTTCATTGGTAGGACTGATGCTGAAGCTGAAGCGCCAATACTTTGGCCACCTGATGCAAAGAGCTGAGTCATTAGAAAAGACCCTGATGCTGGGAAAGATTGAAGGTAGGAGGAGTAGGGGATGACAGAGGATGAGATGACTGGATGGCATCACCAACTCGATGGACATGAGTTTGAGCAGACTCTGGGATATAGTGAAGGATAGGGAAGCCCGGCAGTGCTGAGGTTTATGGGGTCACAAAGAGTCAGACAAAACTTAGTGACTGAACATCAACAACTGTCTATCATTAGCTCCTTCAGAATCTGCAAAAGTTAGGAAAAGTCCTAGTCTTTTCTGAGGTTAGTTTCCTTTAATACAAAAATTAGACACAGGACTTCCCAGGTGGTCCAGTGTTTAAGACTCTGTGCTCCAAATGCAGGGGGCCTGGGTTATCCCTGGTCAGGGAATTAGATTCTACATGCCACTTAAAAGATCCTGCATGCCACAACTAAGACCCAGCAGAGCCAAATAAAAATAAATATTTTTTAAAATTAGACAAAAGCAGTACGTAAAAAAAAAATTACTGCCACTCTCACTTTTGAATATAAATGCAAAATTCTCAATAAAATATTAGCAAAAATAACTCCATAATCTATTAAAAAGTTATGCATCTATATGATAATTATGCATAACAACTAAATAAGTTCATTCTGAAAACACAATATTAAATCATCATTATAAATTGTATTGCTCAAATTCACTATGTTAACAGATTAAAAGAGAAAAAATAATCTTCTTAATAAATACAGATAATGGTTTGATAATATTTGACTATTTGTTACAAGATTATAAGCAGACTAGAGTAAAAGGACCCCTCTTTAACATGACAAAGGTTATTTTAAAAACCCTAGAGCAAAAATAATATTTGATGGTAAAATAGAGAAATATTTCTTTTGGAAGCAAGAACAAGATAGAATATTCACTCTCATTACTGAACTAGAGATTCTAGCTGGTTCCAATAAGAAGAGAAAATGAAGTGTTAGGATTTTAAAGAAAAATTATGCTGTATTTAATAACATACAAATCACAAAAGAATCTTCAGACAAATATTTAGAAATGATAAAAGTCTGTCATTATAATTGGCTATAAATTTAATTAAGAAAGATTTAGGGCTTTCCTATTCAATATCTATAAATGGTTAGAGGACACAATTTTAAAGAATACTATTAGAATTTATTAATTCAAGAAGTATTTATAAAGTGAACATTATGTATCATATACTAGTTCATGTACTGGAGTTTTATAATTTAAAAATAAGTAAATAAAAGACAAAAAGTTCTGTCTTTCTGAAGCTCACAAACTAAGTAAATAAGTTAATGTATAATATATCATATATTTTATACATGAAGTTTTTTTTTTAACTTAAAAAGTTTTTATTGAAACAAAGTTGACATATGTTAGTTTCAGGTGTCCTATATAATGACTTTATATTTGCATACATTATGAAATGATCGCCACCATAAGTCTAGTAACCATCTGTCCCCATACAAAGTTATAATAATATTATTGACCATGTTCTTTATGCTGTATATTTTATCCTCAAGACTTGTTTATTATGTAACTGGAGGTTTGTACCTCTTAATCCCCTTCAGGGTGGGCCTAATTTATAATAAACACTCAAATCAGTATGACCTGGAAGAAAGTAGTATTCTGTTTTTAGGTAATTGGGTGATTATGCCTGTTCAATACACTTAGGTTTTGGAAAAACCTGGATGTGAATTCTGACCTTCACCACCTATATACGTAATATAACTTTGGGAACATTTTCTGAGTTTTCAGTCTCAGTTTTTTAAATGTAAAATGATAATAATAGCATTTACATTTCAGAATTTCAGAATTAAATAAGATAGTATAAACAACCTAGCACAGTGTTTGGTACATGGTAGAGTATAAATAGTAGTCACCATTATTCTCAAAGGTTATATTCGAATGTGTATGACGAGTGCCAGAAACGTAATTTGTTTAGACTTTCAGGAAGCATTTATCAGGGCTTGGCAGTAAAACCTATCAAAAGATAGTTGGCATGTGGTAGGGAAGATGTGGGGTGCTTTTTTTTTTATTGTAGTGGTTTTTGCCATACATTGACATGAATCAGTCATGGATCTACATGTGTTCCCCATCCGAATCCCCCCTCCCGCCTCCCTCTCCATTCCATCCCTCTGGGTCTTCCCAGTGCACCAGCCCTGAGCACTTGTAGAAATAAACAACAATAGATGGGTAAAACTTTTATGGAAAAAATTATAAACACATGGAAAGATAAGCCATGCTCAATATCATGAGATGCCAGTTGTCTACCAATTTATCTACAGTTTCAATGTATCAAATTTATTAATCAAATCTGTTAAATATTTTTAGATATTGCTGTGGGGAGAGGAGTATAAATTTGCCTGGTGTTTCTAAAACTTATGGAAAGAGAAAAATACCAAGAAAGGTCATAACACTCTGACAATAAGCAGCACCAGATTGGAAGATCTGCTGTACTTAATGCTAATATGACTCATAAATCTCTAATACTAAAAGACAACAAGTAAGTATTGGAGAGGCAGCATAGTGTAAAGAGCCAGACTGCTTGTGCTGGAACCTGGGGTCTGCTACTTTTTGGATGTGACCTTGGAAAAGTTAACTTAACCTTGGTACTATGATTGCTAATAAAATGAGGATATTAAGGGTACCTTCCTTATAAAAATTGTATGCTAGCTTAGAACAGTGTCTGGCATATGGTAAACATATATACATATTTGATACTGTGGTTTATAACACTAAATTCTGTGGAAAGATAGATGACTCCCAACAATGCCATGCATATATGAAAGCCTGATACATGAAACAGATGGCTGGGGGAGTGGGAGGTGAACAGCTCAGCAAATGGTGCTGGAATCATTGTCTAGCCACATGAAGTAAAGTGAAAAGAAATTTCCTAATAAAAATAAGCTGCAGACTTGTCTAGAATTTAAGCAAAAGTAGAAAAAAAAATTTAAATATGCAGAAGGAAACATAGGAGAATATTTCTATGACCTCAAAAAGATGGCAAAAGCATAAACCATGAACAATTGACTTAACCACACTAAATGAAGATCTGTTCATAAGAAGATATCACAATGAAAATGAAAAGATACCTGACATACTGTGAGAAGATTTGCAATACATATACAGGTAACCAATAAAGGATACATTCAGAATATGGAAAGAATGCTTATGAACCAATTAAAAAGACAGGTCAATGAAAATGAACAGAAGACTTGAAGAGATCCATTATAGTAGGAGACATATGAAATGATTCTTCTCTTTTAAACAATTCTTATTAATAGTCAGAGAAATGTAATCTGAAAATGCAACTATTTCATTCCCAGCAATTTGGTGGTAATGGAGTAAAATTTCACATCATCTTATAAAACTGGCCAACTGCATGGCAATTTGACTCGCAGGTGTATAAATATTTAGTGCACATGTGCACTGAGAGATGTGTGCAAAAATGTTTATATAAGCATTGTTCATACAAAAAATAAAACTACAGATAATCATGATATCTACCACACGCACTGGTTAAGAAAAGAATTGCAGCATTCTAACAATGGAATACTTTAGCAGTGGGAAATGTCACATATCAAGATGACAAATCTAAAACACATAGTGTTGAGGCAAATCATCAAGTCATACATAGTACAGGAATCCATTTATACTAAATGACAAAAAACAGGCAAGACTAAATAATACATCGTATGTGGACATTCTTGCTATGAAAACAAAACCAGGATAGTGGTTTCTAGGGCAGAGGGAGTCTGAAGAATTGGTAGAGTTTTCTTTTTTTTCTTTAAGCTACATGCTAAGTACATTTACTGCTTTGATACCCTATATATATATTTAATAAATACTCTTTAGATGTATGATGTATCACACAACAAAAAATCTTAATAAAGCACTTATAATCTCTTCCCTCATCCAAATCCATAACACTTGTTAGAAGTATGTGTAAACATATGTGTACTTTATAATCCATATACAATTTTTAAATTTTACTGTGGTAAGAATATTTAATATGAGGTCTCCCCTTAATAGCTTTCTAAGTGTACAACACAATTATCATCATCTGTAGGCAAAATGTTGCACAGCAGATTTGTAATACTTACTCATTTTGCATAACTGAATCTTGCTAATCAAAGGGTGTGAGGTTTCACACTCGCTTTCTGATCTGCATAGTTATCTCCTCATTCTTGGAAACTATGACTTAATTGCCTCTCTAAAACCAGCCTAGGTTGGGTTTGATAGAGGCAGTATAGTCTATTTTTTAAGAAAGAGTCCAACTCTGTAGTCAGAGAAACATGGCTTAAATCCTAGCTCTGCCACCAGTTAGCAGTAGGACTTAACACAAATCACTTAATTTTTCTTTGCTACAATTTTCTCATCTGAAAAAGGTGTGGATAATAATATCTATTTCATAAGACTATTATAAATGCATTTATGAAAATTATATGATTTTTCATAAGTTATGAAAATTAAAAACTGTCAGTCTCATTATTAGGCCATAATAAATAGTTGAGCAGAATACTATAGTCCTTCAGTTAATGTTTTACAAGTGGAAAAAAAAGAGCTCCCTTCTTCCTCTTCACTCCACCCTATGTTCCTGTCAAAAGATGGAATCCTCAAACCACCACCACCATCACCACTGCGCGCGCGCGCACACACACACACACACACACACACACACACATATATATACTCCTATACTACCAATTCTCAATCCATTATTGGTTTCCATTTAGCTAAATTCTCATTCTCATCCTGAGAATATGTCAAATGTTTAATATAATGTTTAATGCTTAATATATAAAGTTCCTCCCAGAGAGATAAGGAATGGGAACCAACTGAGTCTGTTCCTGAGTAAATAAGGAGGAACTTTTTCCTGAGGTTAAAGGGAAAGATGGGCTGGAAATGCAGACAGCTAAAATGAATATAGAAATAGTTTAGATATCATCAATTTTATTACTTTGATCTCTAGACCTCAGTCTCATTGACAACACACTATGGTCCCCTTCAGTTCTAACACTCTACTAGCCCATGAAGAACTCTGAGTCCCTGTGGACACAGAAAAAATTATCTAGAAGTGACAGGGAAAGTGCCAGGGTTTCAGTGATAAACAAATAAAAGATGGTTTCACAATGACAAAGATGAAACTAGACTGCATCATTCATATGGCCTGAGGAAATAGCTAGAAAAATAATAAATGTGTAGATGGATGGATGATTGGTCCCATTCTTAGGGCTGTCAAGTTATATAAAATGCATGGTTACTACTGCTATTTTAATAGTTTAATATTAAAAAGTTTATCAGACTCTATATATTAAAAAGTTCACTATACTGTAAATCATGTTTGTTTACTTTTCAGAAAATATTGTGAGGTGACCACAGTCTTTTCTTGAATGAAAAATATCATTCTTACATCAGTTTCTTAAGGAATTGTAACTTTCATGTGCAATTAAGAGAGTAGGGTTTCCCAATGTGTCAGAATGGTGGCATTCCTATAAAAATACCTTAAGAGTACACCCTGATGAATTTGTCACAGATGCAACTCCCTCAGAAAGGCATACCATCTTCATTAACAATGTTCGAAAAAGTAACTGCTTTCACATTGCATATAAATAATTTTAGTCTAAGCAATCTCTATATATCAAGAATGAGATTATCAGAATATTTTCTCTTAATCACTATACATGTTTTTCCTTCATTGGCAAGAATCTGTTATTCCACACTGTGAAGGTTCTCCACCACACTGAATTCAAGCACATCCTCCCACTTTTACGCTACTGTTAAAGAAGGAAAAGAGGAGGAAACCTAGTTAGCAGTTGCCTAGTTAATTACAATGGAGAGAGTGTTATGTTTGATTTCTCCCATCCAACCACAGAGATCCTCTCATCTGTAGCAAAATTCCAGCCACACACTAATCCACGCAGGTCCCCCATAGTCCTCAGAGGTTTCCTCATAAACTACACCTTCTCTGATCTAGAGAACTTGTCATGCTCACCCTCACAAGCACATATACACACATACACACTCCACAGAAATTTAGCCCTCAGCAAAGGTAGAAAAATAGTTTTCTTTTAGACATGTTTACCATTTCTTATATTTTTACACATATATCATCTTAATCATTATAATAATCATCTTAAACTGAGACTTAAGTGGTAATCTCTAGCCCAGACTTTGACAAAAGTCCTGAATTCCAACTTGGGATGTATTTCTCAGCTCATTTTGCCCCGAACAACAAGCCAAATTGAGGTCTTACATCTGAAATTTGATTAGGCTTGACTTCTGTTAACCCGCCAGTGATAATTGTCAGTTCACATGTTCAAATTCTGCTTTTGAGATAAAAGGAAGCTTAAAAGGAAATGAAGGGCTTCCCAGGTGGCTCAGTGGTAAAGAATCTGCCTGGCAATGCAGGAGACATGGGTTCTATTCCTGGTCTGGGAGCATCCCACATGCTTAGGAGCAACTGAGCTCATTTGCCACAACTATTGAGCCTGTGCTCTGGAGCTCAGAAGCTGCAACTATTCAAGGCTGCAAGCGCTGAGCGCCTGGGCTCCGCAACAAGAAAAGCCACCACAATGACAAGCCCGTGTACAATAATGGCAAGCCTGTGCTCCACATGGCAAGCCCGTGCAGCACAGCGAGAGAGTAGCCCTCACTCTCCACAACCAGAGAAAAACCCACTCGGCCAGGAAAACCCAGCACAGCCAAAAAATTAAAAATTTTAAAAAAGGAAATGAAACAGAGAGTATAATCTAAAGGACATTCATTATAAAATTCATAATTTACCCACCACTGATCTAGATGCACTTCTGAGTGTCAGTTTATTTCTTTAGAGTGTTCACAAAATCAAAGCGATTAAGGAGTCATTGAAAAATCACCAAGCCAGTTACCTGGGTTCAGATGGAATTGAACCCATACTAGACTAAGAAAATATCTCCTAATGAACTCCAAATAAATAACCACAACTTCCCTCCTTATCTCCAAATCTCAAAATCTCACCAGTTCATCAGATCCTTTGAATGACAATCAAGACTCTTTGTTTCAAATGAAAAGGAAAACACTCGGCAACATTTGCATTATAACCTTAATACCAAAAATTATTAGTGAATATAGAAAATAATGAGTCACAGGGAAAAGGCTGTAGGAGGCTGGAATCATTCATGTCTGCCCTGAAAACCACCATCGTTCTGGACTTGATTTCATAGGGACTATAAGATGAAAGTTTGGATTTTTTCCATCTTATTTTCCCCTTTCTTGCTAAGATCTCTTTTCCTTTTTCTCTTTAACTTTAGGAGAAAACAAAATGACAGATGTAAGATACGAGTCCTGGACTTTCCCAACAAAGAGGAAGCCATGAACTCATAAAGTTGCCAAAAGTTAGAAAATTACTCTGCTAAATGTGTTCAGCTGCTGTGAAAACTGCTATTACCTTTCCTGCTCTCCAGTAAATGAACCACCGTTCTGTTCCGTGAACCAACTGTTAGTGAAGGGGAGTGAAAAAACCAGCCTTCCAGGGTGAGCCAATGGGGTTTAGTTCTCTTCCGGCTTTGATCACTCTCTCTTGCTATATCAAAAGGACCTGCAGAGTGCTTTTAATGGGGTTTTCAATTGCACGATGAAAGAGAAACATGTTCAGTAACAGTTGTCAAAATTGGGTCGAGACAGAGGCTGGAATAAGGCCCACTTCACCTCCATCTGCCACCCACCCAGCATGTAACAGTATGCCCTCCTACCCACCACTCTGCCTCTTTCATGTTTGGAAATTTGCTTCCTTACTCAAAAGGTAACACACTTACTATAAAACTTTTTAAGTGAAAACTCCTTTCATGGGCAATGACCACATTTTTATTCATCCTCATAATTTTTTTTTCTTTTTCAAATTATTTTAGTATCTAGACTATATCCACTTGTTCACTGTCTCATTCATTTACTGAGAGTCTAATAGGTGTCAGATACTAGGCTTGGATTAGAAAACAGTGAGCCAGAACTTGCATATTTCCTATGTTTACAGGTGTTTACAGTCTATCTACTGTGGAATGTTAAATTAAAAAGTCACAAATAGGACCTCTGTATGCAGATGTGTGTCACACAGAGACTCCTACATATACTCAGTGCTGTGAATATATGAAAGGCGGAGCCAGCCTTGTCCAGAGGTCAGAGAAGACTTCCCTAATGAAACACTGATCGAGCTGAGAGGTAGAGAAAACACCAAAGTTCATTCTGTAACAAAACCACTTTCCTCTCTTTTATACAAATCCATATATTTCAGTTGGATCAACACTGTTCACAGTTTCCACTAAAAATGAGAATAATCCATCTTTCCTTTAAAAGAAAAAGGTTGAATACTGAAAATATAAAACCCATTTATCTCTCTGTTAAACAATAAACAGAACTCAGTCAGGCTTTTAACTTTTGCTTTCCCATTGAAACTGTGAAATCCATAAAGAAAAATTGAATAGACCATCCTTCACATGTAAAAGACATGTTCCTCATGCACCCCAAGTAGGATACAAATTAGAGAGTCTGTTTTCTTTTTCCTTTAATAACAAAACATTTGTTCTTGTCTCATCTTCTGGTGACATCTATATTCTTTATCATTCCAATTTCCCTATGAAAGTACATATGTAAAAATACTGCACTGGATAGAAGAAGGGACCCAAAGCCAACCCATGCCAAAGCATTCTCAGATACTTTACCTAAAATGTCTCAAAAACAAAAGTTGTATCCTTCACTGAAAAATTTACAACACTCTTTCAATTCTTCCTGGATTCTTTGTTCAAATACACTTTCCATCTTCAAGCCCCAGTGTATTTTCTTAACATTACAATCTCAACCTCTTCTGCTATTCTAACTACAACTTTCCACATGTAGGAAGTCTCTCGTGGTGTTTTCTAGAGTTAGTTTAATTCTTTATTTTGCTCTGTTGCCCTGATTTTTGTTTAGCACAACTTATTCAGCATATTGGCTCGGATGCAGACTCTCAGAAAAACTGGACAGATTAATCAGGCTTGGTGACAAAGATCCTGTTTCTCAACTGTATGGAAACATAAAATATGGCCTGTCATACCTGGAGTGTTTCAGGAGTAATTACAGGGAAGCAACATAGATCTTGTCCATTACTCCGCCTTGTTTATGAGGCCTGTCACTCTATCAGAGAAGAAAATGAAATAAGTCTACCATGATTTGTCTTCACAGTGCCACGCTGTTTCCTAGTTTATCATACATTCATAGTCTCTCCCACAGAATGGTCTTATTGATAATTTCATGCAAGCCTTGAAGTAGAGGGCAACTGCCAAGGTTAGTGTGTAACAAGGGGCCTGGAATTCGAGGAGATCAGTGTCTGGGACAAGCAGCAAAGTAGCCTCAATCCAGGAGTGCCTACAGAATGTAGAATCTGAGAATTGATCGCTGAACAAGGAGTCTAAGTAACAAGTATTACAAATTAAAAGTAAGCCAGATCTCAATACTGTTACATCTTTTTGTCATTTCATGTTTATTCATATGTTTTCTGTAATACAGGAAGCAGTTCTCAAGCTCCAGTGAGGTGTCTGCTGGAGTGGCAAGTGATAGGTCCAAAGCAGAGCAGCATCTGGACCTTACTCTGGACACCTCCCCTGTGTAGCAGCATCATAAATAATTCAAGAGATCATCTGATGGTCAGTGCCCTCCTGTGGCTAGATCCACATGAGAGCATTGTGCAAGGCAGAGTCATCTACCACAACACCGTCTTCAGAATATTGGGGATACATTCCCAGGCATCCCAAGGGTATACCCTTGATCAATACATCAACAAAGTCTTTCTTTAAACGATTATCAAACATAGTTATGTGTGCAAACTAAGCAAACTCTTGGGAGTGATAGTGTCTATATGTTTACAACTCGGTATCATATTTACAACTTAGTATCATATTAGTAAAAGTATATTTTATTCTATTTAACCTAAAAAGAAATCAATACTTATTAAATACTGAATATGTGGTGATACAAACTTATTTGTCATTCTTCAACTCATTTCATCTTTACAAGACTTCTATGATGTCCATTTTACAGGTCAGGAAACTAAAGCTCATTTGAGTTGACTACATTTTTAGTAGTCAGGGAAGCAGAGATGAGCAGACATATGACAGGCAAGTCTGATTTCCAAACACCTGCCTGCCTCCTATTTACAAGTCTATTTCCTATTCACACAAAAAGTGCCTCCTGAATTGCTGGTCAAGATGGCAGCCTTAGAGCACGCCGTGGTCTCTCCTTCCTACCCCAAATTTCTATTACAAAATAGCCTGTTGTAACTTAGATGGGGAAACCTAAGCAAACCCCGTATTCAGGGAAACTTTCAGGAATCCATCCAAGATAGGAAACAGCATCTAAACAAAGAAAGAAATGAAACCACAACATTCAGAGGAATGGACTAGAACTCAACAGTGGTAAATAAGGAGAGATTGCTAATAATAGCAGCAACCATTTGAAATAACTGCAACAGTTTGAAACAAACTCTAGACAATGTCAACATGGTGGTTGACAGGGGATAGGGAAGGAGAGGAGAAAATTAAAAGAATACTATAGGTCTTTTCTTGGACAAGGTAGAGAAACATAATCAATTCTGAGCTCTGCTAAATACATATGCATATATATTTATATAAATACATGTATATCAATTTATATGTATACATATAAGTCCCTTCAGTCATGTCCGACTCTTTGCAACCCTGTGGACTACAGCCCACCAGGCTCCTCTGTCCATGAGATTCTCCAGGTGAGATTACTGGAGTAGGTTGCTGTTTCCTCTTGCAGGGAATCTTCTTGACCCAGAAATCAAATCGACATCTCTCGCATCTCCTGCATTGGCAGTCAGGTTCTTTACTGTTAGCGCCACCTGGCACTATATATATACATATGACTTCCCAGGTGGCTCAGATGGTAAAGAATCTGTCTGCAATGCAGGAGACTGGGGTTTGATCCCTGGGTTGGGAAGATATTCTAGAGAAGGACATGGATACCCACTCCTCTGTGCATGCCTGAAGAATCCTAAAATAAAAGAGCATGGCAGGCTACAGTCCACATAGTTACCCCAGGCAGACACAGCTGAGCAACTAACACTTGAACTTAAACTTGAAAGAAAATATATATTTTTTTTTCTAAAAACTATTTGTTGTTGTTGTTTAGTTTCTAAGCTGTATCAGACTCTGCAACTCCATGGACTGTAGTCTTCAAGGCTCCTCTGTTTATGGGATTCTCCAGACAAGAATACTGGAGTGGGTTCCCATTTCCTACTTCAAGGGATATTCCTGACCCAGGGATCAAACCTGCATTTCCTACATTAGTAGGCAAATTCTTTACTGCTGAACCACCAGGGAAGCTGCATACTTAAATATATTATATGTTAAAAATAAATGCATACTTAGTAGGGCTCTAAATTGGTTATATGTCATAAATAAAAGAATATTTTTATAAGTCAAATATTTGTGTTTTAAATATATAATTATATATAAATCATATATATTGGAAATATATTTCAAAATATAAAATTTATATTTTAAATATTATGTAGTTTATTGTTTTTATATTATATATTATTATATGTCAGTGTATTTCAACAAATTTATTTTAAAAAGAAACCAAATATGTGCATTAAAATTTTAGAATGCCAATCAGATAAACTTTCAAATAATGAAAGGGGACATAAATTTTAAAAACAACTACAACAGCAAACACAACAAGACAGTCAATTCAGCAAAAGGCTGGAAAAAATGTGGGGAAAGAGTGAGAAACATCAGAAACATAAAACAATTCTAATTTTGCATAATTCAAATTAAACAGAACTATATTAAATATAATTTTAAACTACAAAGTTTTCATCAATGCTGCTAAATGGAAATACACCTAAAGCAAAATTTCACACAAGTGTAGAAATTAGAAGGGAAAAATAATATACTTAAAAACTTAATAAAAATCAGGATGCTTGCAATGGTAAAAAAGAAGCAGAGGAAGGGGAAAGAGGGAGGGGAATCTAGCAATATGAAAAGCAGGAAGAACAGAAACCAAAGGGAGTATTTAAAATTAATAAAAGAAATAATCAACAACAAAGAAACATGAAGAAGCAAGCAACATAATATTTTTATAAATGCAATAAAATTAAGAGAAACTGATAAATCTAAACACATATTGGGATTTCAATATACCTCTCTAACAAATCAACATCTTTAAACAGGATTTAGAATATTTGATTAGTATTATAAGTTATATATATATATATATATATATATATATATATATACATATATACACACACACAACAGAGGATACGCATCATTTTCAAACATACAAGAGACAGCCTCGAAAGCTATTAGAATACATCATACTCCAAAAGAACTTATTTCATAATAGTCACAATCAATAGACAGAATGAAAGAAAATTGCAACTAAAAGAAACATCAAAACGCAAAGCAAAAATTTTGACTTGGAGATAAAGTAATTTAAAATCACTCATGCGTTAAGAAATAAATTTAAAGACAAATTGACAATAGAGAATTTAACAATAATGAGAGCATTATATATCAAAACCAGTGGTGTATATCCAAAGAGATTCTCCAAGCAAGTTTTCAGAATTAGATATGCTTAAAAGAAAATAAAAATACAAACAAAAAGATGTACATTTTCAATTAAAGATAAAAACAAAGTAAACTCAAAGGAAATACAAAGGTAAAAGTTTAATTAAATCAAGAATAAAATTATCAACTAATTGAAAGAAGTTGCTTTCAAATAAACAGAGAGATGGCAAATAAGCATATAAAAAGGTGTTCAAATTCATTAGTCACCAGCAAATCAAACATTGAAACCAATATATCATCACACACCTATCAGAATGGATAAAATAAGAAAGAATTACAGCATCAGAGGCTGGAGAGGGGAAACTGCCTCATTCATGCAGGGCTAATGGAAAGTTAAAATGGTACCAGTTCAAAGGACAGTCTGGCAGTTTCTTGTAAAACTAAACACACGATTATCACAAGACCAAACAAGTGCACTCTTGAGCATTTATCCCAGAGAAAGGAAAATATATATTCACACAAAAACTTGTCAACAAAAGCTCATGGCAATTTCATTCATAACAGCCAGATATCTATATATTCCATGGAATATCATCCAGGAGTAAAAAGAGATGCTTTATTGAAAGGCACAACAATTTTGATGAATCTTTGGGAAATGATGCTGAGTGAAAAAAATATTTTGGAATAAAAATTCTTAGGAAAGGAAAAAAGATTAGTGAGTGCTAGGGATAAAAACATCTCCTCCTGCTTCACTGACTACCCTGAAGCCTTTACAATGTGGATCATGACAAACTGTGGAAAACTCTTAAAGAGATGAGAATACCAGACCACCTCACCTAACTCCAGAGAAACCTGTATGCAGGTCAAGAAGCAACAGTTAGAACTGGACATAGAACAATGGGCTGGTTCAAAAGAAAGCATCAATTCTTCAGCACTGTTTTCTTTATGGTCCAACTCTCACATCCATACATGACAACTGGAAAAACCATAGCTTTGTCTAGACGGACCTTCGTCAGCAAAGTAATATCTCTGCTTTTTAATAGGCTGTCTAGGTTGATCATAACTTTTCTTCCAAGGAGCAAGCATCTTTTAATTTCAAGGCTGCAGCTCACCTGCAGTGATTTTGGAGCCCAAGAAAAGAAAGTCTGTCATCATTTCCATTGTTTTGCCATCTATTTACCATGAAGAGATGGGACCAGATGCCATGATCTTAGTTTTCTGAATGTTTAGTTTCAAGCCAGTCTTTTCACTCTCCTCCTTCACTTTCATCAAGAGGCTCTTTAGTTCCTCTTCACTTTCGGTCGTAAGAGTGGTGTCATCTGCTTACCTGAGGTTATTGATATTTCTCCTGGCAATCTTGATTCCAGCAGTGCTTCATTCAGCCTGGCATTTCACATGGTATACTCTGCATATAAACTAAATAAGCAGGGTGACAATATACAGCCTTGACATACTCCTTTCCCAATTTGGAACTAGTTCATTATTTCATGTTCGGTTCTAACTGTTGCTTCTTGACCTGCATACAGATTTCTCAGAAGGTGGGAAAGGTGGTCTGCTATTCCCACCTATTGAAGAATTTTCCACAGTTTTTTGTGATCCACACAGTCAAAGGCTTTGGCATAGTCAATAAAGCAGAAGAGATGTTTTTCTGGAGCTCTCTTGTTTTTTTGATGATCCACTGGTTGTTGGCAATTTGATCTCTGGTTCCTCTGCCTTTTCTAAATCCAACTTGAACATCTGGAAGTTCACGGTTCACGTACCACTGAAGCCTAACTTGGAGAATTTTTAGCATTAATTTACTAACATGTGAGATGAGTGTAATTGTGCGGGAGTTTGAACATTTGTTGGCATTGCCCTTCCTCAGGATTAGAATGAAAACTGAACTTTTCCAGTCCTATAGCCACTGCTGAGTTTTCCAAATTTGCTGACATATTGAGTGCAGCACTTTCACAGCATCATCTTTTAAGATTTGAAATAGCTCAGCTGGAATGCCATCAGCTCTACTAGCTTTGTTCATAGGAATGCTTCCTAACACCCACTTGACTTCACACTCCAGAATGTCTGGCTCTAGGTGAGTGATCCTACCACTATGGTTATCTGGGTCATAAAGGTCTTTTTTGTATAATTCTTCTGTGTATTCTTGCCACCTCTTCTTCATATCTTCTGCTTCTGCTTCTGTCCTTTATTGTGCCCATCTTTGCATAAAATGTTCCCTTTGTACCTCTAATTTTCTTGAAAAGATCTCTAGACTTTCCCATTCTATTGTTTTCCTCTATGTCTTTGCATTGATCACTAAGGAAGACTTTCTTCTCTTTCCTTGATATTCTCTGGAACTCTGCATTCAAATGAGTATATCTTTCCTTTTCTCCTTTTTTTCCTTTCATTTCTTTTCTCAGCTATTTGTAAGCCTTCCTCAGACAACCATTTTGCCTTTTCCATTTCTTTTTCTTGGAGATGGTCTTGATCACTGCCTCCTGTACAATGTCATAACCCCCATTCATAGTTCTTCAGGCATTCTGTCTATCAAATCTAATCCCTTGAATCTATTTGTCACTTCCATTGTATAATTATAAGGGATTTGATTTAGGTCATACCTGAATGGTCTAGTGGTTTTCCCTACTTTCTTCATTTACATCTGAATTTAGCTATAAGGAGTTTATAATCTGAGCCACAGTCAGCTCCCAGTCTTGTTTTTGCTGACTGTATAAAGCTTCTCCATCTTCAGCTGTGAAGAATATAATCAATCTGATTTCCTCCAAACTTTGTCCCATGCCATATGCCTTTGCTCTTTTCTTTTTATAAATTTTTTACTGGAGTATTGCTGATTTACAATGCTGTGTTAGTTTCTACTATACATCAAAGTGAATCTGATACATGTGCATGCATGAGTGCATACTAAGTCATTTCAGTCGTGTCTGACTCTTCGAAAGTTTATGGACTACAGCCTACCAGGTTCCTTGGTCCATGGGATCTCCAGGCAAGAAAACTGGAATGATTGCCTTTTCCTCCTGCAGGGTTTCTTCCCGACCCAGGAATCCAACCCACGTCTCCTCAGGCTCCTGCACTGCAGGGGGATTCTTTACTGCTGAGCCACCAGGGAAGCCCATATATGTACCTACATCTTCTCTTTTCTTGGGTTATTTTCCCATATAGGCCATTACAGAGTGTTGAGTAGAGTTCCTTGTGCTCTACAGCAGGTCCTTATTATCATATTGAGTGAAGGAAGTCAGAGAAAGACACGTATCATATGATATCGTTTATATGTGGAACCCTAAAAAAGGGTACAGATGAATTTATCTACAAAATAGAAATAGAGTTCCAGATATAGGAAATAAACTTACGGTTACCAGAAGGTGAGGGCAGATAAGTCGGAAGATTGGGATTGACGCCTACACACTACGATATGCCTTTGCTCTTTGCTGGCTGTGCTGTGCACCCTTTGCTGAAGTAAATCTTAGCCACATGAACAACTAAATACTGAATCCTGTGAGTCCCAGCAAATCACCAAACTTGGAGCTAGTCTTGGAGACCCCTCACACATCTCTCCACTGCCTCAAAAAAGACGAAAGTCCAAATGACTTTTTGAGCATGCTTCACCAAAACTGTAGTTAGAAAACTCATTCCATCCAAACCTCTCCCAAACATGTAAAAAGCTGCCCTATGTATTTTAAAAAGCTAATATAATCAGGCAATTTACTACATTAACAGGTCACAAACACACATACACCCATACACAAACCCATAAGAGGTTCAAAATATATGTTGAAAAGTTTTAGTTAAAAAAAAGAGTCTTACCAAATTATAAACAGGAAAAAAATTCCCCGACTTCATTAAAGAAATATATAATAAATACGATTGGAGCAGGAAATAACAACCCAATCCAGTATTCTTGCCTGGAAAATCCCACGGACAGAGGAGCCTGATCGACTACGACCATGGGGTCATAGTCAAACACGACTTAGCATCTAAACCAAACTTAGCATCTAAACCAAACATGATGTTTTATTGTGAAATTAGAAGCATTTCATTAAAATTAGAAAAAGAAAAAAATGTTCAGTTTCATAGATACTGCTAAGTATTTTATTGAGCACCATAGAAATGTAATAAGACAAGGAAAAATAAATAAAACATAGTTAGGATGGGCCTTCCCTGTAGCTCAGATGGTAGAGAATCTGCCTGCAATGCAGGAGACCTAGGTTCAGTCCCTGGGTCAGAAAGATCTCCTGGAGAAGGAAATGGCAGCCCACTCCAGTATTCTTGCCTGGAGAATTCCATGGACAGAGGAATCTGGTGGGCTACAGTCCATAGAATCGCAAAGAGCTAGACATGACTGGGGGACTAACACACACACATAGTTAGGATGGAAGAGACAGTCACTAGGCAGGATTGTCACTTTATAGAAAATTAAGTGAAATCAACTGTTAAAATACAAGGACTAAATTCAGTAATGTGACAGGATATAAAATCAACATATCAGAATCAGAAATTCTCTGATACATCCACAATTACCAATTAGGTAATTTTAGAAAGACCATAAAAAAGATATTCAGAGCAAGACTGTAAAATACCTTGAATAAACTTAACAAGCAGTATTCAAGATCCTCATGGTGACAACTGCAAATGTTTCTCCATCTCTATTCCTTTTTTTTTTTTTTTTTTTTGACTAATCTTTATGTTTATTTTTTTTTTTTTTCAGTGGGTTTTGTCATACATTGATATGAATCAGCCATAGAGTTACACGAATTCCCCATCCCGGTCTCCCATCCCACCTCCCTCTCCACCCGATTCCTCTGGATCTTCCCAGCCCAACAGGCCCGAGTACTTGACTCATGCCTCCCACCTGGGCTGGTGGTCTGTTTCACCACAGATAATATACATGCTGTTCTTTCGAAACATCCCACCCTCCCCTTCTCCCACAGAGTTCAAAAGTCTGTTCTGTAGTTCTGCGTCTCTTCTTCTGCCCTGCATATAGGGCCATCGCTACCATCTTTCTAAATTCCGTATATATGTGTTAGTATACTGTAATGTTCTTTATCTTTCTGGCTCACCTCACTCTGTATAATGGGCTCCAGTTTCATCCATCTCATTAGAACTGATTCAAATGAATTCTTTTTAACAGCTGAGTAATATTCCATGGTGTATATGTACCACAGCTTCCTTATCCATTCATCTGCTGATGGGCATCTAGGTTGCTTCCATGTCCTGGCTATTCTAACCACGCTGGACTCAGTACTGTTTTTCCAGTACAGAGTACAGTCATATCTGGCCTCTTACCTCACAGCTTTGCATCTTTTGTTCTGGAAAGCAGTTCTTTCTAAAAATATACACATGGTTCACTTACTCTCCTGATTCCGGTCTATTGCTTTATTAGTGAAAATTTCCCTAACTCAACAGGGTATACACACATGTACACACACAAACACACTTCTATGGTTCTTTCTCCTTATTCCCTACTTTATTTTTCTTCTGAGTGCCTATCACAATGAAACATACTATATATATATTTGAATCTTATTTGTTGTTTCCTCTCTTCTTCCATTACATTAAGCTATTTAGAAGTAGGGGTGTTTTATATCCCTAATACCTATAACAGTACCCTAAAAGTAGTATGTGTCCAAAAAATATTGTGTGAAGGACATATAGTACCTGAATTAATTGAGATATACCATGGAAGGGATGGTTGGTGCATGGAAGGGAAGTGTTGATGCTATAAATATATTAATTATTCCAATTTAACCTATAAGTTTATTATAATCTTAATCAAGAATCAAATAGAATGTTTCTATGAAACTTGACAAGATAATTCTGAAATGCATATAGAAGAGACAATGCTCAGGAATAGCCAAAACTTGGTGATTCAGAAATTGATATCTTGATCAATAAAATAGAAGATAAATAAGTGGGACCATTATCTGTGAAAATTTTGTATGTAAGAAGAATCAGTATTTCAGTGGGCAAAGGCTTTTAAATACTTTTTAAAAATTCAGGAAATATAAAGTGCTTTACATATTCCTCTGTTTATTTCACAATATATACCTATTTAAATTCATCACATTATACACCTTAAATTTACACAACATTATATGTCAACAATATCTCAGTGAAGGTAGGGAGAAAAATATACCGAAAAAATATATATGACTAAAGATTATTCATACCTAAGCCTGCCTACCTCTTAGCGCTGTGAGAATCAAATGAAATGGTACTTGTAAAAGAATAATAAAGTATATTAAGATAACTTTCATATAATAACAGCTTGTAAATTAAGTATTAAGAATTATTTTATAATTTTATAATAATAATTGAAAACTGAATGATGGCAACAATCAAATCTTATTTTTTTAAGTCCTTAGAATATTTGCTGAATTACATCAGAATCTAGTCTTCTATTCTCTTACCTCGGTCTATTATCTTTTAGTTTCTCTTATATATTGATTTATTTCAATAATTAGCTAGAAAAGCAATCTTCCATGCACAAGTACAGCACAATTAAATCTTGTATTTACCACTCATATAAAGCCATTTTGAGTGTGAAATTAAGAGGGACTAGAAAGCTTCAACTGTTTTTTGTTTTGTTTTGTTTTGTTTTGTTTTTTAGACAAAGAAGCAAGGTATGTTTCCCTTTAAGTTTCATGGTTTGGTACACCTATCTACTTAAATCTAATCCCCTGCTGGGATTATAAATTGCTACAGAGAGCAAAAATGGTTAAGTTTTTCTTCCCTCAAACTGTGGAGAATTACCTAACAAATATATTTATATTTTTTAATAACATCTACTTGAAAAATGACTTCTAAATTGATACTTAGTTAAAAATTTCTTTTCAAGGGGTAAAAATGTAAGTGAGGAGGGATTACAGCAGTTATTTGTCAAGACAAATGAAGCCACAGGATAAATCAAATGCATCTTTGTGGCTTAGGATATAAAATAAGCCATGAATGATCAATGGTGACATAAATCAAGGACAGACCGCATGTTAAAATAAATTTGAAACTTCTATATATGGCACGGATTGGTGGGCAACTGATTCAATAGGTAATACAGCAATGGTTTGTCTAATTTACAGAGACTCTCTAAATTTAATTTATATAACCACCTAGAAAATTACAGTACTCAGGAGAAGTTAAAGAGCATGAACACTATAAAATCTAAGGCAAAATGGTTTTTAATGCATACTGGAAAAAGCTTTGGTTTCTTAATGATTCATAATCATCACCTAAAATAACTTAGTTTGTCAAAGAATTTTATTCATCTTTCAAGTAACCGTAGAGCAGTAATACTTCCCTAAGGCTTAAAAAAAAATTGCTCTTGGCTTTCCTTTTATGTTAAGCTCCTGGAGTCATAGAGAGAGAAGCAACAATTTTAGCCTCAAACCTCCCCAACTAAAATCCCTCACCCTTGTATAAAAATTAGGAATTAATTCTCACTTCATCCTCACATCTGACCAAAAAACACATTCACAGAAATTCTGGTAATGGAAATAAGCAGAGTGAAAATGGATGGATTTTTAGGAGTAGATGAACACTAATTTATTTTCTTAAAATAGAAAAATATATTAGGAGTTATTATAAAAATTAAATTTTCTAATGATGTATAAAGAGCTCTCAGATGTTAACCATATTCCTTCTCCAAAAAATAGAAATCATTAATCACCATCTCAATCGAGTTACTCATTGTGAGTCATCATTTATGTTGACCTAATGTGGTTTGGGAGAGTCTCACTCATGATTATATTTTCTGGAGGCCCCCAAGCCACTCCTTTAAATTGGAAGGGATACAATGAGGGGAAAGAAGTAAAGAATGGCATAGGGATCTGTATCACCATGGAACTCCTAGCTATGAGTTATCCAGAACTTCATGAACAAGTTAAATAAAACTAGCCTCTAACAGAGACACAGTTGAAAACAGAACATTAGAATCATGATTTTATATGAAACCTAATTTTAACAGGGTGGTTACAATGCAGCTTTATAAGTGACTAGAATTATTTGTTTTCTGGGAATTTTCCATTTCAAGAAAAGGAAACAATCTCATTTCTGTCTTCTTACATTTACATGTAATCTTTGTTGTTGTTTAGTCACTAATCCTGTCCAACTCTTTTGCAACCCCATGGACTATAACCTGCCAGGCTCCTCTGTCCATGGGATTTCCCAGGCAAAAATACTAGCTTTGGATGCAATTTCCTTCTCCAGGGGATCTTCTCAACCCAGGGATCTAACCCAAGTCTCCTGAATTGGCAGGTGTATCACTGAGCCACCAGGGAAGTCCTACATATAATCTACATGTACATAAAACATGTTATGTGTCCATTTACACATATTACATGTACATGTTTCTTTGAAGATATGTAAGGGACATGCAGAGTATCAGTGGGGAAAAAAGTAGTAGAATGCCCAACCTTTGGCAATGAAAATTAGAGACTTGGTTTAGATCATGTTACTGGGATGATAAAACAGTTTGGAGTAAAGTCCTAACCTCTTTTTTGTCGCAAGGACTAAATAACAAAATTCAGACCAATTTGCATGCTCTGTCTACATTCTATCTGTGCCTTAATTTACATCTTAAATACCACTGATTCCACAAAACCAGTTCAATGCCTACCTCAGATCATGGGCTTCTGCTGCAGTAATATCATTAAAGAGTGCCTGTTATTCGTCAGACACAATGTGGGGCAGATCGCATATATGTAGTTTTCCTTCATCCCACTCACACTGCTATAGTCACATTGGCTTCCTTGTCATTATTCCTCAGACATCAAAACAGCAGCCACAATCCCACCAAAGGGCTTTCCATCTGCTTTTGCTTCCATCTCGAAGGTGCTCTCATAAGAAATGCACCGGTAACCTCATCTCCTTCACACCTTTCCTTGAACATCACCATTTTAGTGAACATACCTGAGGCTGTCCCTGTCCCCACACTCCCAAACACCCAGGTTCTGCTCTACTTATCCTTTTCCTGCCTAGTAATGATTATCTGCTTGTTGGTGCTCAGTCGCCTGGTCATGTCTGACTCTCTCTTTGTGACCCCATGGACTGTAGCACATCAGGCCTCCCTGTCTCTTACCACCCCATCTCGCAAAGTTTGCCCAAGTTCATGTCAATTGCATGGCCATCCAGCCATCTCATCTTCTGACGCCCTCTTCTTCTACTCTCAATTCTTTCCAGCATCAGTGAATTTTCCAATGAGTCAGCTATTAGCATCGGGTGAACAAAATACTGCAGTTTCAGTGTTAGAATCAGTCCTTCCAACTAGTATTCAGGATTGAATTGATTTAAAATGGACTGGTTTGACCTCCTTGCTGTCCAAGGGACTTTCAGGAGTCTTCTCCAGCACTGCAGTTCAAAGGCATCAAATCTTTGGTGCTCTGCCTTCTTTACAGTCCCGCTCTCACAACTGTATGTGACCTCTGGAAGACCAGAGCCATGACTTATATGGACCTTTGTTGACAGGGTATTGTCTCTGTTTTCCAACACATTGTCTAGATTTGTCATTGCTTTCCTGTCAAGAAGCAATCGTCTTCTAATTTCATGGCTGCATTCACCATCCACAGTGATTTTAGAGCCCTAGAAGAGGAAATCTGTCACTATGTCCACCTTTCCCCTTATATGTGCCATGAAGTTATGG
Organism: Muntiacus reevesi; assembly: GCF_963930625.1. Classification (NCBI taxonomy): domain Eukaryota; kingdom Metazoa; phylum Chordata; class Mammalia; order Artiodactyla; family Cervidae; genus Muntiacus; species Muntiacus reevesi. The sequence continues at coordinate 72,271,162 of NC_089255.1, forward strand.
GGCTGGATGCCATAATCTTAGTTTTTTTAATACTTAGTTTTAAGCCAGGCGTTTTACTCTCCTCCTTTGCCCTCATTGACAGCCTCTTTAGTTCCTCTTCTCTTTCTGCCATTAGAGTGGTATCATCCACATATCTGAGGTTGTTGATGTTTCTCCTGCCTATCTTGATTCCAGCTTGTGACTCATCCAGCCTGGCATTTAGTATACTATCAATTCCCTTAATTACTGTGTCCATTATTTATTGCCTGTCTTCCCCCTTTAGAATGTAGGCTCCATGAGAGTAGGAATCTTTGTTTAGCTCACTCTTATAATCCAAAAGCCCACAACAGTATCTGATACATGTGTGTGTGTCCTAAGTCACTTCAGTCATGTCCAATTCTTTGTGATCCTATGGACCATAATCCCCAGGCTCTTCTGTCCATAGGATTCTCTAGCAAGAATATTGGAGTGGGTTGCCATGCTCTCCTGCAGGTGGTCTTCCCAACCCAGGGATAACACCCATGTCTCTTCTACTATCAGCACCTACGTGACAATAAAATGGACAACTTAGAAGAAATGGATGAATTATTAGAAAAGTATTACTTTCCAAAACTGAACCAGGAAGAAATAGAAAATCTTAACAGTCCCATCACAAGCACAGAAATCAAAACTGTAATAAAAAATCTTCCAACAAACAAAAACCCAGGACCAGATGGCTTCACAGGTGAATTCTACCAAAAATTCAGAGAAGAGATAAAACCTATCCTACTCTTCCAGAAAACTGCAGAGGAAGGTAAACTGCCAAACTCATTCTATAAGGCCACCATCACCCTAATGCCAAAACCAAACAAAGATGCCACAAAAAAAAAAAAAAAAAAAAAAACTACAGGCCAATATCACTGATAAACATAGATGCAAAAATCCTCAACAAAATTCTAGCAAACAGAATCCAATAACATATTTAAAAGATCATACATCATGACCAAGTGGGCTTTACCCCAGGGATGCAAGGATTCTTCAATATTGACAAATCCATCAATGTGACACACCACATTAACAAATTGAAAGATAAAAAACATATTATTATCTCAACAGATGCAGAGAAAACCTTTGACAAATTAAGCATCCATTTATGATTTAAAAAAACCCTTCAGAAAGCAAGCACAGAAGGAACATACCTCAACACAATAAAAGCCATATATGATAAACCCACAGCAAACATTATCCTCAATGCTGAAAAATTGAAAGCATTTCCTTTAAAGTCAGGAACAAGACAAGGATGCCCACTCTCACCACTACTATTCAACATAGTTTTGAAAGTTTTAACCACATCAATCAGAGAAGAAAAAGAAATAAAAGGAATCTAGATCGGAAAAGAAGTAAAACTCTCACTGTTTGAAAATGACATGATCCTCTACATAGAAAACCCTAAAGACACCACCAGAAAATTACTAGAGCTAATCAATGAATATAGTAAAGTTGTGGGATATAAAATTAATACACAAAAATCCCGTGCATTCCTATACACTAACAATGAGAAAAAAGAAAGAGAAATTAAGGAAACAATTCCATTCACCATTCCGATGAAAAGAATAAAATACTTAGGAATAAATCTACCTAAAGAAACAAAAACCTATATATAGAAAACTATAAAACACTGATGAAAGAAATCAAAGATGACACAAACAGATGAAGAAATATACCATATTCATGGATCAGAAGAATCAATATAGTGAAAATGAGTATACAATCCAAAGTAATCTATAGATTCAATGCACTCCCTATCAAGCTACCAACCATATTTTTCACAGAACTAGAACAAATAATTTCAAAATTTGTATGGAAATACACAAAACCTAGAATAGCCAAAGCAACTTTGAGAAAGAAGAATGGAACTGGAGGAATCAACCTGCCTGACTTCAGGCTATACTACAAAGTTACAGTCATTAAGACAGTATGGTACCGGCACAAAGACAGAAACATCTATCTATGGAACAAAATAAAAAGCCCAGAGATAAATCCATGCACCTATGGACACCTTATCTTTGACAAAGGAGGCAAGAATATACAATGGAGAAAAGATAATCTCTTTAACAAGGGGTGCTGGGAAAACTGATCAACCACCTATAAAAGAATGAAACTAGAACACTTTCCATAAACAAAAATAAACTCAAAATGGATTAAACATCTAAATGTAAGATCAGAAACTGTAAAATTCCTAGAGGAAAACACAGGCAAAACACTCTCTGACATAAATCACAGCAGTATCCTCTATGACCCACCTCCCAGAGTAATGGAAATGAAAGCAAAAACAAGCTAATGGGACCTAATTAAACTTAAAAACTTTTACACAGCAAAGGAAACTATAAGTAAGGTGTAAAGACAGCCTTCAGAATGGGAGAAAATAATAGCAAATGAAGCAACTGACAAAGAATTAATCTCTAAAATATACAAGCAGCTCATGCAGCTCAATACCAGAAAAATAAACAACCCAATCAAAAAATGGGCAAAAGAACTAAACAGACATTTCTCCAAAGAGGACATAAGATGGCTAACAAACACATGAAAAGATGCTCAACATCAATCACCATCAGAGAAATGCAAATCAAAACCACAATGAGGTACAATCTCATACTGGTCAGAATGGCTGCTATCAAAAAGTCTACAAGCAATAACTGCTGGAAAGGGTGTGGAGAAAGGGGAACCCTTTTACACTGTTGGTGGGAATGCAGCCACTAGTACAGCCACTATGGAGAACAGTGTGCAGATTCCTTAAAAAACTGGAAATAGAACTGCCATATGACCCAGTAATCCCACTGCTAGGTATGCACACTGAGGAAACCAGAATTGAAAGAGACACATGTACCCCAATATTCATCACAGCACTATTTACAATAGCTAGGACATGGAAGCAACCTAGATGTCCCATCAGCAGACAAATGGATAAGAAAGTTGTGGTACATATACACAATGGAATATTACTCAGCTATTAAAAACAACACATTTGAATCAGTTCTAATGAGGTGGATGAAACTGGAGCCTATAATACATAGTGAAGTAAGCCAGAAAGAAAAACATCAATACAGTATATTAATGCATACATATGGAGTTTAGAAAGATGGTAATGATGACCCTATATGCGAGACAGCAAAAGAGACACATATAAAGAACAGACTTTTGGACTCTGTGCGAGAAGGCGAAGGTGGGATGATTTGAGAGAATAGCACTGAAACATGTATATTATCATATGTGAAATAGATCACCAGTTCAAGTTCGATGCATGAAATAGGGCACTCAAAGTTGGTGCACTGGGGCAACTCTGAGGGATGGGATGGGGAGGAAGATGGGAGGGGGGTTCAGGATGGGGGACACATGTACACCCATGGCTGATTCATGTGAATGTATGGCAAAAACCACTACAATATTGTAAAGTAATTAGCTTCCAATTAAAATAAATAAATTAATTTTTAAAAATCTCTTTTATCTCCTGCATTGGCAGGCAGATTCTTTATCACTAGCACCATCTGAAAATTAGTGTGCAATAAATACTTGGTTAATGAACAAATGAACATATGTCTCTGGCCCTCACAATGATCCACAAGATAGATCATTTAATTTAATTTAAGATGAGGAACAAACCTCATAAAGACCAATAAGTGATCCAAGGTGACACAACCAGGAAGTACAGAATTACTACTGCATTATTATTACTTACATTATTACACCTGCTAGTTTGACCTCAAATATAACATCAGTTCTATGCATGCCTCATCATTTTCCCCAGGAGTATGGTGTCTGGTGTTCATTAAGTGCTCAGTAAACATAGCAGAGAAAGGAAGGAGAAGGGACAGGTCAAAATCCCTATCCATTATCAGCAGTTCTGATTTTCAAAAAGTAAGCTATGAGTGGGAACAATATTGCAAATTAATAGTCAATTTTCCAAGACCCCCATCCTTAAGAAAGTCAAGTAGAAGAATAACCCATCTGTCATAATAAGAGCAGCCTACATATTACTAGCTACCTTAATTCTTCTTTAGAAAAATTATTTTCTATTCTTATTCCAGTCTGTAGCTACTAGTCTAGAAAATGACCTGAAATTAATAATATAACAGTTTAAATTTGATAATCTAGAAATAAGTGGCATGTTTTTAACCTGACCTTTCTTGATTTGTGTCATTTTTCAGCTTCAGTACAAAGTATGATTCCACTGGGAAAAAAATCTATTAGAAATTATCATGAAACTAGTTGCTTTGATATTTTCTTTATGTACTCTTCTCTAACTTTTTAAGGAATCCCCTGTCACTGTATTAATATGATGTTTCTAAAAATAGTAGTGTTTTGCAGAAGTACACACATGGCCCTCATAATCTGGCGGTCATATGCAATACTGCCATGTGAGATGCTACAAAGAGTGAACACTTTGATAAGATACTTATGAAAATATTCAAATTTTAAATGTGCACATCTTGCCATTTGAGCAGTGAGAAAAGACAGGAAGTGAATTCTTAAGGAAAAATTATCAGGGAAATTCCCACTAGATATTTGATTTTATATTCTTTGAGAACAGGTTCTTTGTCTTATTAACCTTTGAATTTTCAGAGCTGAGTCAGTTCCTGGCACAGAACAAACATTTAAGAAATGTTTATGGAATCAGATCAGTATACCACAGGTCTCAACCAGAGATCTCCTTGCTTCAGTTAAGCAGTATATGAAGAATAACAATTGTTTTATCTAATTGACTCTCTAACTTTGTAACTGGCCAAAATTCTTGAGAGGTGCCCACCAATTATTTGGGTATAACTAATTGTGCTTTTGTAATTTTTCTGCATTGAATTAATGTCATCAACCCACTATATAAATATGCATATTCTTCTAACTCTCTCCCTATTTCTTGAGAGTGGGGACTATATGTTCTGGTGTACACTTCATTTAATAGAATATTTAAGGCTTGTAAAGTTCCAGAACTACTGTCATTTAAAGAAATCTAAAGAAGAAACACCAAAGCAAATATTGAACTCTTGGGGGTATAGGCTTTTATTCTTTCCCAGTAGACTTTTTAAGGGTTACAAATCCCATAAAAATTTACACATGATATTTAAACAAGTGTAAAGAAAGCTGAGCACTGAAGAATTGATGCTTTTAAACTGTGGTGTTGGAGAAGACTCTTGAGAGTCCCTTGAACTGCAAGGAGATCAAACCAGTCAAACCTAAAGAAATCAGTCTTGAATATTCAAGACTGATGGCTGAAGCTACAATACTTAGGCCACCTGATGCAAAGAGTTGACTCATTAGAAAAGACCCTGATGCTGGGAAAGATTAAAGGCAGGATGAGAAGGGGGAGACAGAGGATGAAATTGTTGGATGGCATCACTGACTGGATGGACATGAATTTGAGCAAGCTCCAGGAGTTGGTGATGGACAGGGAGGCCTGGCGTGCTGCAGTCCATGGGGTCGCAAAGAGTCGGACACGACTGAGAGACTGAACTGAACTGATTTAAACAAGTGAAGGCAGTAAAAGTAAACATGGAATTATCTAATAAGCTCCTAAGTTTCCAAGAGTCTTGTACTATTGTATCTCTATCCCAGTGTTAGAAACATAGCAGGTCCTCAACTGATGTTGAAGTGAAAGTATATGTAAATGGGGGAAATATTATCTCAAAAGTCATTTTCTAAAGGTTAGCTATGAAAGTACCACCATTTTGTTAACAATCATACCTAATTGTAGTACTAAATCTTTCTTTATTGAACACTTATTTGATGTCAGGTGCTATGAAAGCATTTTATGTACTTTATCTCATTTAATCTTAAATTGCAACTTCAATAACCAAAAAGCATTATAATGCCCACTTGACAAATGAGGAAATTGTGGTTTAGAAACAAGCAACTTGCCCAAAGTCATTCTTGGCCCAAAGCCAGGTTTTTATTCCAAGTGTGACTGATGTATACATTCTCTGGAATAATCAACTGATTGGGGGATCACTACTGAAAGGAAGACATAGCTAAAAAGAAGGTCAGTACATTTCTTAAGCATCCAAATTCTTTAATGCTATTTTTTAAAATATGTCAAAAAATAGATTACTTCTTAAGGTTACAGTTTTATTATATTAGAAAGAACAACCCTGATGTGAGAAGTAATTAACTTCAGGGGAAAGCCCCTGGTTCAATGAAGCCTTTTTATTAGAACACTGGAACAATTAAGTTTGTTGTAGCACTGAGGTGCCTTTTCTGTTTTTCTGATGAGAAAAAACTCTTTCCCTGTTGCTATATAAACTCTGGATTCTGTTCTGAAAACCTCCAGGCCAGAAAACACAACTAATGGGATTTGAGAACACAGAGATGCTCTGAAACTGAAAGGTTTGATTAGATAGGTGAGAAGCAAAACTCAACAGAAGCTCACACCAATATGCTCACAGGCGGTACAGGTGCAAACACATGCTGAGCCTCAGAAATCAGCTTCTCGTCCTTTCAGGCTCTCACTCCCAACAAGAGACTGACAGATCAGATGAAAGAGAAGAGGTCCAGATGAAGGTAAAAATAACAGAGCTCACATTGTACAGGGAAGAAATTTTCTATCCACTTAATCACTGAGCAGGATCCTGAAAGACTGAGAAACAATTCATATGGGAGGTAATGCGGTTCATTTTCTAGAAATCTGAGAAATTGGGTTTTGAGGATTCATACCAATAAAATAGGAATACAGACTAGCATAAAAACTGGAGCCTACCCTATAGTTTAAAATATGTTTAACTATCAGGAAGGAAGTTATATTTTGTTTAGCTATAATCAGCATAAGATCTGCTTTACTCCTATTATACGGCTTTACATTGTCATATAACTTCTTTTGTTCTGCATTAAATGTCCTAACATTTTGGATGAGACTGAGCTCTGTTCATCTCATTGCAAGAACAGAAACTATTCACTTACTAAATGGCAACCCACTCCAGTGTTCTTGCCTGGAGAATCCCAGGGTCGGCAGAGCCTGGTGGGCTGCCGTCTATGGAGTCACATAGAGTCGGACACGACTGAAGCAACTTAGCAGCAGCCGCAGCAGCCTATTTAAATGTATTCTTGGGGGACAAAAGGGCAAAAAAAAAAAATGTTCACTTTTTGCATTGTCTTAAATACAGTGCTTGCTGAAAATATCAATGCATTCATACATGTACTGATAGTTAATGATGTACTATCAACTGAAATCTATACACCTCTTAAATACTTAAATTTTGATCAGAAGACTGAAAATGTTCTGTGAATGAGAAAATTATCTGCAGCAAAATCCAGCATAATACCAGGGATAAAACCTTTTCTAATTGTACATGTAAAATCCTGCTTAATACTTGCTCTGACTATTTACTGGAAATGAGATGAGGGAAGAGTTTGCTCAATATGCCTGCCTGAAAATGGACCAAGTATTTCAATGTGGGGCTCTCTTATTGACCCATTTTTACAAATTCACTTAACTACTTGGACATCATCCTCTTAATTCTTAAAATCCAAAGCATACCCCACATTATTCTTAATCTTAACATTCCTATGGCTCTTTTCTTTTAATGTCTAATTGCTTTTCCACTGAAATTCCTTTCAAAAGACTCAAATGGAATCCGATTACTAGAAGAAGCATCATATTAACAGTCAAGGATTCAATTCCTAATCTTTCTATCAAAAGAGGGAAATATTTTTCAGCTGGAGACTGGCCATTTAACCTTTTTATTCCTCTGCTTTCTCATCTGTGTAAGAGGGCATAGTGAAGGGCCATGGCTGAGAGTATGGCTTTGGCATCAGACTAATCGGCATTCTACTCCTTACCAGATGTGTGATTTGAGGTAAGTAATTTATCCCCTTCTTCTGATTTCCCTCATTTGAGAAATGTTAAAAGTAACATTATATTAGGAACTGGAATAAATGAGAAAGTGTTTGTGAAAGCGTAGTAAACTTAAAAGAGATTGACTAATAAATGAGTTACATAGCTTGGTTTTGTGTCCTATTAGAGGAAGTCATTTCTAAGTGTTGGGGTAAAGGAGGTTTTACTAAGAATGCCTAAAAATCCAGAAAAATCCATTAAAAACTTGTTTAAGCACATAAAATTTTTTAAAATTTTAATGCAAATAATAAATAGACAAATCCTAAACTATAAAACGAGGCTAAAGAAGTGACTCCCAAACTGTAAAAAAATTATTTGTAACACTGAATAAACAGATATCTTTCATATATAAAAGAATTAGTAAAAAAGAAACTACACATGAACAAAAACAATGGATAGATGACATTAATAGGTATATAACTTGCAAAATACACACATATACAGGTATAAATGATCAATAAGCATAATGCATATATTCAAACCTACTCATCATGAAGGATGGGATGGGGAGGGAGTGGGAAGGGGGTTCAGAATGGGGAACACACGTAAATCCATGGCTGATTCATATCAATGTATGGCAAAAACCACTACAATATTGTAAAGTAATTAGCCTCCAACTAATATAAATAAATGGAAAAAATAAAATTTAAAAAAAAAGAAATAAAAACAAAATTTTTTCAACTCTCAAACAGGCAAAGTTATTTTAAAACTGACAAAATCAACATTGGAGAGAAGCAAAAGAAATGAGAATACCCAAAGTATATTGGTAGATTGTTAAGTTGTTACAGCCTTTCTGGTTTGGCACTATATAGCCAAATAAAAATAAGAAGGCCCTTTGTGCCAGCAATCCCACTTCCAGGAATTTGCTTCCAAGAAAGCAATTGTCCACATACCAAAAGATTTGTGGAAATCATGTTTATTATAATATTGTTTATAATGTATATATTGGAAGTGATTGTTCTTCAAAATGGGACTGCTTAAATATATTATGTTAAAGCCATATAAGGTCAAAGTCGCTCAGTCGTGTCCGACTCTTTGCGACCCCATGGACTACACAGTCCATGGAATTCTCCAGGCCAGAACACTGAGGTGGGTAGCCTTTCCCTCCTCCAGGGGATCTTCCCAACCCAGGGGTTAAATCCAGGTCTCTCGCACTGCAGGCAGATTGTTTACCAGCTGAGCCACAAGGGAAGCCCATATCAAGCAGTACGATATAACCATTATAAAACATGGTATACACTTATTGTCATGGCCACAGAAAAGACATCCCTAATACATTGCGAGCATAGGAATAGGTTACAGAACAATATGTATAGTTTTGTGTTACTTAATAAAAAGCTATACGTACTTCCCTGGTGATTCAGACGGTAAAGTTTCTGCCTGAAATGTGGGAGACCCAGGTTCAATCCCTGGGTCGGGAAGATTCCCTGGAGAAGGAACTGGCAATGCACTCCAGTACTCTTGCCTGGAAAATTCTATGGACTGAGGAGTTTGGTAAGCTACAGTCCATGAGGTCGCAAAGAGTCAGATGTTCACTTTCACTTCACTTTCACATGTACATGGAGAAATTTCAGAAAGTGTATTCACCCAAATACGTCTATGGTTTTTCCAGTGGTCATGTATAGATGTGAGAGTTGGACTGTGAAAAAAGCTGAGCACCAAAGAATTGATGCTTTTGAACTGTGGTGTTGGAGAAGACTCTTGAGAGTCCCTTGGACTGCAAGGAGATCCAACAAGTCCATCCTAAAGGATATCAGTCCTGGGTGTTCATTAGAAGGACTGATGCTGAAGCTGAAACACCAATAATTTGGCGAAGAGTTGACTCACTGGAAAAGTCCCTGATGCTGGGAGGGTTTGGGGGCAGGAGGAGAAGGGGACAACAGAGGATGGCATTACTGACTCAATGGACATGAGTTTGAGTAAACTCTGGGAGTTGGTGATGGACAGGGAGGCCTGGTGTGCTGGGATTCATGGGGTCGCAAAGAGTCGGACACGACTGAACAACTGAACTGAACTGAACTGAGTGGAACTTCAGATGATTATGATCTCTCATTTACATTTTCTGTATGGTTTCAATTTTCTTCAAAAGTGTGCATTACTTTTATATTCAGAACAAAATGAAATTATTTTCATCTTATTAGCAAGCAAATATTATAGCTAATTCCCTAGAAATGATGTTTTAATAACAACATACCTGCTCTAGGTTTTCTTTTTTTTTTTTTTTTTTCCTGTAAGCTTTATAAGGTTAGAAAAGCATCCTGGGATCCACAGGGATGAAAAAAAAAAAAAAAACATAAAAGGAAATTACAGTATTGCTGAGATGATTAAACTGAAAGCATCTTGCATCCTAGACTAGAGTGAAACTTAACCAAGTTCCGTAACTTATGAGTTGGGTAGCTTTCAACAAGTGACTCAATCTGTCTGTGCTCAATTTCTCTCCTCTGTGAAACATGGGCAATAATATCACTTAACTCAGAAGATTATTATGGGGATGAAATGAGTCAAATTATGTAAAGCACTTAGATTCATACTTGACATCCTAAAAAAAATTGTCAGCTATTCACTGTAAAATGAGATCCTCTAAAGAATCATTCTTCCCTGTCATGGAAGTACATGAAATATTTACTGTTGTTATCATCTACCTGCTCACAATGCGTCACCCACAGACACTGTGAGAGGATGAATCATTTTCTCTGTCTCAGAATACCAAAGGTCAGTCTTTTGAACGTGATTAAATTTACATATAATATCACCAAACCAAACGTAGAAAGAGAGGTCAATGAAGGCTTAGGAAGGCAGACCAGATGGCCAAGGTTCCAGGGTATCTGAGGGTGTCCAGTCTTGGCAAGATGATATCGGTTACTCTGACAAATCAATAAAGTCCTATAAGAAGAAAAACTATTACTAATACCTTGCATTTACACAGTGCCTGACAGTTTTCAGGGAGCTTGCCCATCTCCATAATGGGTTGGCAGTGTTTCTGATCACTGTGCCAGTTCAACGTGGAAATGGAGACTGACGCTTGACCAGGACTTTAGGACACCATTTCCCACTGGGGCAAATGATACAATAGAGCTGGAGGTCTAGGAACAATGGTGGAGAAAAATGTGGAAGAAGAGGCAGATGATTGGAAGCGGAGCCAGGATACTCCTCTGTGTGAGTAGCAGCAATAGGGCAGGACACTCCAGAGAATATTTTACGTCAACTCTGGAACTCCTCTAGTGAAATCTGGAATGCTTACTCCGAGTGCAATGAAGAAAATGAGAAAAACTGAGCCTCTCAAGCTAAAGCAGGGTTGGAGGGGTGGGGTTTAATTTGTCCATCCATTTATTCTGATGTACAGAGCATTCTAAGTGTCAGATTACAATGAGACGCAAAAACCTCATGGGTTACACAGTGTGGTACCATACCAGCTCACCTCTCTTACCCTTCTTCCAGTTCCAGGGTGACCCTAAGAAATCTTCAACCCTCCAGTGCAATTTAAAAACCACTGGACTCAGTGTTGTAGCTTTTTTAAAAATTCCTCACAATAAATTTATTTAGGTTATTTTGTCAAGAAATAAAAATTACAGTCTTGAAAATAAAATTCACTAAACATGAAATCTAAAACACCAATAAATTATTCAAAGCTATTAATTTCTGAAAAATAATTTCTCTTCCCTTTCCCTCATTAACAATTTATAATCATTTATCTCATTAGGGAACTCAGTTCTGAATGTATATCATAAGAAGAAAAATGCTGTCTGAAAATTTAAAAAGCATAAATATATTACCAAGAATCCCCTAAAACAGAGGTCATGCATTCATTTATAAACTTGTGAACATTCTCATTACATAAAAGAAATCCTGCAAACTACAAAAGAGCTTTCTGTTTCAATAAAGCAATTAGGTACATTAATTGTTCAATGTTATCACTTAAAAGCAGCACAATTAATTTGTCATTCTATTAATGCCTGTATGCTTTTGTGTGGCTCTCTTTTAGATATTTCAAGGTGCTTTCCCAAACATTTATTTTATTTTTATCCTTTGTTGCAGAGCTGAAAAACACATTTCATAGCAGACTGGAGAGGTTGACATTAGTTTAGAAACAAACAAAAAGAAAATGGTCAAATGTGGCTCAGCATGTTCCATAATTAAACACGTTTGCAAGGACACAGGGCTCTGTTTTCACTTTCTTGCTACAAAAAACTCCTTATTAATCCAAAGCAAATCAAAAATAGAATCTTAAAAACCTATCACTTCTCTGAATAATGGAAGATAAATTAAGCTTGTTCTTTGAAACACAGGAAAGTATGATTTGTGTTTCATGACTTTGTGGCTAGAATCTCAAAATCCTAACGAATATGTCATGTCTGAAAGACCATTAGTAAAAAGAAAATGGCTGTGTCTTATACCCAGAAATTGAATGTGGTGGAGAAAGGTTTAGAGACAACTCCATCCGTTCTGATCAAGTTTTGTGTCATCAATATCCCAAGAAATCTCCATGAAGACACATGACTTTTTATGACTACAAATAACTCTCTAAAGCACACACACCATCTGGGGAAAGAATTGCGCCACAGAACCACACGGAAACAGTTCCGTACACATCTCACTGGCTGTTCCTGAGGCCTCCAGTGAATCATGACCCACTTGCCTCTCAGTATCCACTAGGCTGGTTGTGACCTGATTTCAGGATGGGTAAGAACTGATTCTTCCACCTCTCAGCCTTCTGGGCTCAGATGTGATATATAAAATACATCCTGATTTGCCTCATTTTGACAGGAACAGACACACAGGGGCTGGATTTTGAGTATTTTGAGAAAATCAACAATAATTTTTGTGCTTAAAAATTTATAACAAAACATGCTCGTGATGCATTATTTCGTCTGACCTCATCACAACTCTATGACATACATAGGGCTATATGATTATATCTATAACCAGACATTTTTTCTGGTTTATTCCAAGAGATAATGAGGTAAAGGACATATATTCTGGGTTCCACCTTACATGAGTGCATTCAGATATCTAAATTTTATTTCTTCCATATTCAACTTTATGAGGCAGTTTCTCTTGAATTTACCTGAGGTCTGGAGAGCAGAAAAATGACTTTACCTCATTCTGTATCCTTGGGCCTAGATATCTATATCTATAGCTATCTCTATTAGATAGATAGATGGGCTTCGCAGGTAGCGCTAGTGGTAAAGTACCCGCCTGCCAATGCAGGAGACATAAAAGATGTGGGTTTGACCCCTGGGTCAGGAAGATCCCCTGGAGGAGAGCATGGCTACTCACGCCAGTATTCTTGCCTGGAGAATCCCATGGACAGAGGAGGCTGGCAGGTTACAGTCTATAGGGTTGCAGAGTCAGACGTGACTAAAGCAACTTAGGAAGCATGCTAACAGATAGATAAAAAGATAGCCAGCCAAAGACATAAGAAATTAAGGCAAGAAAAAAGACATTTACTAACATAATAACGATGGGCTGAAACTGGGTCTCTGAACAACACATTTTTTGTTAACTGGAATTTAGACCTAGCACCAAGAATAAGAGCGAGAATACCGTATAAATTACTCTGTGTTTAACTAAAAAACATATGTTTCCCTATCCCACTTCAAGACTAATTAAGGCACAAATTCATTTTAAATTGAAAATAAACCACAAAAGGTTTAAAACAAATTAATGTATGACATTAAACCATATGGCTTTCTTTTGTGTTACTGTAGTTTGCATATTTAACTATTCATCTAAATGTTTCCTCTACTTTGAAAATTCTCCACAAGTATACTGTTTGTTTTTCCCTTGAGTACCATAATGAATTATGGTACTTCAACATTAGATTTGGTGTCAGCCTACAATATATATTTATGAATAATAAGATACATAATGTTACATAGGATATGCATATGTGTGTGTGTGTTCAGTCACATCTAACTCGTTGTGACCCCATGGACTGTAGCCCACCAGGGTCTCTGTTCCATGGGATTTTCCATGCAAGAATACTAGAGTGGGGTGCCATTCCCTTCTCCAGGGGATCTTCCCAACCCAGGAATCAAACCTGGGTCTCCCAGATAGCAGACAGATTCTTTACCATCTGAGCCACTAGGGAAGCTTAGACATTATATATTCATTCTGCATTTCACAGGTAGAATATAAAGAATTAACCAACTTCTCCATTGCCCCTGGTACCTACCTGGTATCTTTAAACCATAAATTCCCAGTGAGTAGCCATTCTCTTTGTGCCTATATTACAGAGATGGTCCATCGCCTGTATCACATAACCACAATGCAGCTTATAATCAACTCTTGTAGACATAACTCTGGAATCTGAAGTTAGATATCCAATTATGGATTTCCAGAGACTGCATATAATAGTTTAATGTTTTAGTGTTTTCTGACAAACTATTAAAGAAGAAAGAAATGCCCATATTAAGAAAAATAAAATCTGGAAGAATTACAGAAAAGACCTCACAGGTACTGGCTTTTTTGTTGTTGCTAATACATAAACCAGAGGAACAGATAAAAACAGATTTGCCATTTCAGATTGCAAAGGCTTTAAAAATTACAAAGACTACATATTGATCAAGAATAGATGAATGTTTCATAAATCCTGGAATACCATACAGTAAACATTTCAAAATGCTTCAGGCAGAAAATATTGCAAGTGATTAGTACAGAAGGAAAATAAGAGGGCAAGAGGAAAGAAAAGTATGCAAGGGAAGCAAGAAAGATAGGCTTGCATCAGCAACTGAACCTTTAATTTTAGGAAATTAAAGTATTTCAGTGCAAAGGAGCCTGACAAGCTAGAACTGCACCTTTGTAGCTGCTCTGATAAATGTATGAAACTTTTAGAGGTTCTTTAGCACAAAGTACTATGTTGGATGGAGTTAAAGGAGCTGCCAGTATTTCAAAGCCTAAATGGGGAGTTATTGCTATGCAAACAGTTAACTAGATTGTTAACTAGATTGTTAGGAGATCTAAAGTCCCCAAAGATCTAATGTTTGACCAAAATGCCAAAAATAAGTAGTAGCAAAAAAACAGAGTCCCACTATCTTAGTCTGTCTGGGTTGCCATAACCATTACCACAGACTGGGTATCTCAAACAACAAAAACTTATTTTCTCATAGTTCTGGAGGCTGGTAGTAAGGCTCCAGCATGAGGTTCTGGTGAGAGCTTTCTTCCTGGCTTCCAACAGGTCACCTTCTTGCTGTGTCCTCACACAAGGGAGAGAAAGCCCCATTGTCCTTTTCTCTTCTCATAAGGGCACCAGTTCCATCAGATCAGGGCTTCGTGCTATGACTTCATTTAACCTCATTTAACCTTAATCATCTCCTTCAGGGCCTTATCTCCAATACAGTCACATGGAGGTGAGGGCTTCCACATATGTATTTCGGGGAGAAACAATTCTGTCCACAGTGCCTGCTTCTTGGGCTGAAAGATCAGGTCCCACTAGCTTTCTAACCTCACCCTACACCATTCCCTCCATTCTCTATTCCAGAAATTCTGGCCACTTGATTTACAATGAGGATACAACCTTTTCATAAAATCTTTAAGGTTTTACCAGTAACCATGATGATTTTTATTAGTCAACCTTCTCTTGATGTAAATTTCTCTGTGTAAAGTTCTATCAGACAACAGAAAAGCTCCACATATCACAATAGGAAAACATTTCATTTTTACTACTCCGCTGGTAAGCCTGTACCCTATAAACCTACTTAGGACTTCAAACTCAAGCTCAAGACTTTAAAGGTAGCGCTTGTATAACAATGTTCACAAGATAGAGCTTCACAGGAAGCCCAGTGAGTTTCACTGCAAAGTGGCTTTCATCAAAGGCACATATGTTCCCATCCAACACTGACTGCCTCAGTGAAGTATTCCAGCTGACAGCATTTCAGAGCAAACACAAACTGAGAAACACCTATAACAGGTTTCTCAAAAAATCCAAACATCACTGTGCTAAATTCACTATAGTCTATTTCATGCTATTTATTAAAGGCTGATAGAAGAGAAATTGAGCCCTGATTGACTTAAATTTAGCCCCTCATACTAAGGGTGGTTTTTCCTTTCACCTTTTATTGCTGACCATGTCTAGTCCTAAGAATGTAAAAGAATCCTGACATTAAGAAATTGAATATATTTTGGTGTGGCTTCACTCATCATACTGGTAAATTCGATGACTCCCTTTAACTCTAATGTATGAACCGACATGAAAAGGTTAGCCTCCATCCACCCAACTCAATCTAGCTACTGACAGAGTGTTTAATCATTTTTACAGTGTCATTCTATATATTTAAGGGATTGGGAAAAGATACTCTGCTGGAGATGGGCTTGAAGACTGATGTGGTGCAACAGAAAGCTTGGCACCAATGCATACAGAGGAAAAGAATGCAAAAGAGAATGACTGAGCAGAGACTGTCATAACAGCACAGGAACGCCAAAGATCAGGGACCATACAGCATAGCTGAGAAGTCAAGCAAACATTGGCGTGGACTTGCAGGTTAAATAAACAGATATGATATCAATGGACTTCTGATGGGTTTAGTAAGGATGTGGTATTCCTTACTAAGTAGGGAATTCCCTACTTAGTAGATTGAGACAAATGGCAAATACTAGTGCAAAATTTTAGATCAAGGGCTGTACAAATCTGGATAATAAACAGAGGAAACAGAAGTAAGAACCAGTATAACTGGCAGAAGCATGCAAAAAGACAGAAAGGCCCAGCCAATACGGTCAAAATGATTCTTTCCATTTATGTGCCTCTGCTGCTTCACAAAATTCCACAAAATAACAGTAAATAGATTTTTTAACCATGATCCTGCAAGGACAAAGGAAATAGGAGAACAACAGCAAAGAAAACTTTTTAAAGCTGGAAGAACAAGTATTAACTGACTTAGCAGTTAGTTATGATTAAGGATGAGGAACTTCTGAGATTGTGTGTGCCTGTGCGCACACACGCACATTCACACACATGCACATTCACGCACACACAGCATTTTCATCCCTCTAATTCTTTGTTCTTCCTAATGGCCCCTCTGCTGTCCTCCCACTGAAAGGGTAGCAGTCACTTTTCAAAGGAAGCGCAAAGACAGCTAAGAACAAAGAAAACAGCATAGCTTTGAGTTTCAAATTAGACATTTTTTAAGCCCATAGCCAAAACAGTAATCTTGAAAGCATAGATTTTCTTGGCGAGTGCCAGGCCCCTGAGACAGCAAATGGCTTTTTTTATTGTTATTCTTATTGCGCTTTGTTTTTAAGGTTAAACCTTAGTTCTTTTTCCAGAAAACATGGGGTCAGAGGAAGGAGCAGTGAAACACAGGTGGGCAGAACAGAAAGAAATATAGGTGAAAAAAGAAACCTAAAATAGGTTAAAAGGGGAAAGTGAAAACAACAGAGAAGTGTATCCTTCTCCCATCCAGCATTCTGGGACTTTCCAGACACATAGAGACAGGAGCAACCCAGGACAGACGCAACCTTAAAGGGGACTTTCAAGGGTAGAAAAGAGTCGGGGTGGCAGGAGTAGGGAGGTCGCCGACTTTGTGAGCTCTGTTACAGAAAACTGAATCAGCCACATGTATTCATGGATCTACGTTTTAATATCTGTTTAAACCCACCACTAAAAACTCAGGTCTGGAGAACCAGTGCAGTTTTGCGTTGCTCTGAATTTACAACTTTTCACATATGGAGTATCAAAATCCACTCATTTCTGAAGAATTTATTGAGCACCTACTATGTTCCTGTTATGCCAGGGATACAGAGTTGAATCAGACAGACAAGATTCCAATCTTCTTGGCTGCCATTTTAGTTGGAGAGACAAGCAATAAGTATATAGAGAAGGAAAGAGTATAATTACAGATCACAATAAAGGGATAATGAGATATAAATAGAGGACAGGGATACTTTAGACAGGCTTTGGAAGAAAGTTCTCATGGCAGGAAACCAGAGAAAAGGGGCATGAATCATCAACCCTTGATTATTTTCCCAACGTAAAGCTAGGAAGAAAAAAATGTCCTTCTCGAAGAGTCTTCACTCTTGGCATCATCACGTTAGCTCCTTTCCATGCCTGCCTGCCAAACAGTACCCCATGTTCCAAATATTTTCTTCACCCTCCTCTGAAATCTCAGCATCTCTTTTCTCTTCATTGTGACAGTGAACTACTTTGAAATTCAGTCTGAGCTGACATGGTGATAGAGGCTAGACTTACACCTTTCAGAGAACAAAGCGGCAGTTTCACAGGGACCTTCTGCAGGGAAGGACATGCAAAGAAAAGATCATCAGGCGAAACAATCAGGAATAGATCTTAAAGTTGGCTGACTCCCCTAAATCACTCCTTGTAAGGAGACACTGCTCAGTCTATCAGGAGAGCTGCCTTTGATCTTTCAATAAATTGTTGCCAGTATCACGGTGTTCAATATTTAAGAGACAGACAGAGTACAACGATCCAACAAAGCAAACAGAGAAGAAATACCCAGAGCAGTGGGAGGGTACCAGGGAGAAATAAACATCAAAGAAGCTGTGAAAGATGACATTAGTAGAGACATTTAAAACTGAGCAGAGAAACCGTTCCATAGAAACAGCCTTGCACATCCCATTTCCTATACTTGTGACCTGGACCAATCTGCCACCATTTTAAGAAGGATGCAAAATAAATCAAAATATTCTTTCTGTTGAAAGGATAGATAAATGAACTTTTACCTAGTGACCATGTCACCTCATCAATCGATGAAGTAGAAATCTAGCTTTATATCATCTTGTACCAATGAATACATCTAAAAAAAAACAACTTATTTCATCTTCCTCTTTCTCCTGAGAAAAAACCCTGATCCCCTCTCCTTTGATCAGAAGACTATTTGGGTTTCTACCTATATCTGTATACCCTCAACTGTGATTCCT
This sequence comes from Muntiacus reevesi, assembly GCF_963930625.1. NCBI lineage: Eukaryota > Metazoa > Chordata > Mammalia > Artiodactyla > Cervidae > Muntiacus > Muntiacus reevesi. Next base: position 72,289,871 of record NC_089255.1, read on the forward strand.
TGATCCCAAATAAACATTTTGCCTCTTGAACTGGATTCTTGTTTTTCAGGTTGACAAAATCAAGGAAGGTGCTGCTATATGGATGAAAAGGTATTTGTGAAATTTAGCAAATGTATTTTGAGAAGTGGCACAGAAGTCCACAGTCAATAGTTAGAAAGTGGAGTTACAAAAGTAGAGACATATGCTTTAGGAAGCCTGCTTAAGGGTAGAACTGATAGACTGTCAATAGTTAAAGAGAGTACAAAGTCAAGTGTTTTATTTACATATGTATATTTTTTTTAGAATTGAAAAGACATGAGCATGTTTATAGGGTGATGAGAAAGAGCCAGTAAAAAGCTAGATGGACAACACAGAAAAAAGAAGGGGAAAAAACTGGAGGAAAGAAAACACCAAGAGACAAAGTAAATCTATGTCCACATCCTAGACCACTTCACAGAACCCTAGGTTCATACTGAATACAGGCAATTGCCCACTAGACATGACAAATTCCCATGCACAATTTAGCTTCATAGTTGCTAACACCAAAAGGCTAAAAGTAAATCCTGACCTTCACTTTCTCTCAAACTCTCACATTTTGTTGATACTAACCAATTGTCCAGAATCTAACCAATTCTAACTACCACAACCATCTTCTCTCACCTTTAACTATTAACCTGTCTGCCTGCTTCCATCCTTGTCCCTTATAGTCCATTTTCCATAAAGCAGCCAAATTTATCTTTATGAATTATAAGACAAATCATGCCATTCTTTGGCCCCAAACTTTCAAAAGTATTGCCATCTAAGTCAGAAGAAAAGCCACTACATTGGCCTATAACATAACTGTCTGTGTGTTTTACTCACCCCATCTCTCACCCCTTCCACTCCTCTAGCCTGCCTTTGTCAGAAAGGGGTCAGGAATGAAAATAATGTACGTCTGCTATAATTGTCCTTTCTTTTTCAAAGAAATAAAAGGAGGGTCAGCTGCTGAGATGAAAAACACTGGTCATAGGTTTAAAGAAGTGGGAAGAAAACATATTGCAAGTTGCATAAGAATAGCTACTCTGCAAACATGAGCAGGAGATGACCAGAAATAAGTAAAGATTCCTAAGGTTGTGAACCGTGCATTTTAGTGGTGCCTATACACAGGGATATGTGGTTTATTTCAGTCAGTACTCAGCAATTTCGGAACAGGAGCAAATGAGACAGACAGATCCAGGTTGGGAATTATTTAGGGATAAAGGAATCTACAGTATCTGTGTGTGTAATAGCGGGGGAGATGCAGGGAAGTGACATTATTCTCCAGACTGGCCTCCTCTGGGAAGGGAGTTGGGAAAACTCACCTACTATGAAGGTCTTTTGAAGCCTTTTGTAAGGAATCTGACAAACACATAAGCAGCTTAATATGGGAAAAGTTCCTGAGATTAGCTTCCACCCCAAAGTCTCACTGAAAGAGTTAACACTAGATCTGTCTCCTTTGCTAAAGTCTAACCAGAGGCATGAGTTTAAGCTTCCTTCCTTTAACTCATTTTAAACCTGTAAGGTTCCCAATTTAGACTTCCACAGATTAAGACTTTTGGGGGTTGTTAAACATAAATTCAACTTGAAAGAAGATAGGATCTAAAAGGGTAGTTCCAGAGCTAGCTTCAAAGAGAATTTTTTAAATTCTAGCAGTTGAACTCCAAGGGAGGCCTACCTCAGTCATCACAATTTTTGTAAAAATTAACAATAGCAACAACAAATACAGAGGTAAGAAGCAACCACTTGGGAACTAATTGTATTAGAAAGTGTCCCAAAGAAAAGTCTCTTGGAGCATTCCAAAGCAATACTTAAATCCATGCATAAAGGTCTTTGACAAACACAGTCAGTATTTAAAAAGCAAAAACATTCCTTTCCCAACAAAGGTCTGTAGTCAAGGCTATGGTCTTTACAGTAACCATGTATGGTTGTGAGAGCTGGACCATAAAGAAGGCAGGGCACCAAAGAATTGATGCTTTTGAACTGTGATGATGGAAAAGGCTCTTGAGAGACCATCCCCAAGAAAAAGAAAAGCAAAAAGGCAAACAGTTGTCTGAGGAGTCCTTACAAACAGCTGAGAAAAGAGAAGGAAAAAAGGAAAGATATTCCCATCTGAATGCAGATTTCCAAAGAATACCAAGGAGAGATAAAAAAGCCTTCCTTGGTGATCAATGCAAAGAAATAGAGGAAAACAATAGAAAGGGAAAGACTAGACATCGCCTCAAGAAAATTAGAGATACAAAGGGAATGTTTCATGCAAAGATGGAAACAAGAAAGGACAGAAACAGTATGGGCCTAACAGAAGCAGACAACATTAAGAAGAGGTGGCAAAAATACATAGGAGAACTATACAAAAAAGATCTTCTGACCCAGATAACCATGATGGTATGATCACTCACCTAGAGCCAGACATCCTGGAGTGTGAAGTCAGAGGACCTTATGAAGCATCACTATGAACAAAGGTAGTGGAAGTGATGGAATTCGAGTTGAGCTATTTCAAATCCTAAAGATGATGCTGTGAAAGTGCTACACTCAATATGCTAGCAAATTTGGAAAACTCAGCAGTGGCCACAGGACTGGAAAAGGTCAGTTTTCATTCCAATCCCAGAGAAAGGTAATGCCAAAGAATGTTCAAACTACCACACAATTGCACTTATCTCACACACTAGCAAAGGAATGCTCAAAATTCTCCAAGCCAGGCTTCAACAGTATGTGAACTGTGAACTTCCAGATGTCCAAACTGGATTAAGAAAATGCAGAGGAACCAGAGTTCAAAATGCCAACATCAGTTGGATCATAGAAAAAGCAAGAGAGTTCCAGAAAAACATCTACTTTTGCTTTATTGACTACACCAAATCCTTTGACCGTGTCGATCACAACGAACTGTGGAAAATTCTGAAAGGGCTGGGAATACCAGACCACCTGACCTGCCTCCTGAGAAATCTGTATACAGGACAAGAAGCAACAGTTAGAACTGATCATGGAACAACAGACTGGTTGCAAATTGGGAAGGAGTACATCAAGGCTGTATATCGTCACCATGCTTATTTAACTTATACGCAGAGCAAATTATTCAAAATGACAGGCTGGTTGAAGCACAAGCTGGAATCAAGATTGCTGTGAGAAAAATCAATAACCTCAGATATGCAAATGACACCATATGCGAAGAGAAACTAAAAGCAAAGAGGAACTAAAGAGCTTCTTGATAAAAGTGGGAGAGGAAAGTGAAAAGGCTGGCTTAAAACTCAGCATTCAAAAACCTAAGATCATGGCATCTGGTCCCATTACTTCATGGCAAATAGATGGGGAAACAATGGAAACAGTGACAGACTTTATTTTCTTGGAGTCCAAAATCACTGCAGATGGTGACTTCAGCCATGAAATTAAAAGACACTTGCTCTTTGGAAGAAAAGCTATGACAAACCTAGACAAAGTATTAAAAGCAGACACATTACTTTGCCGACAAAGGTCCATCTAGTCAAAGATATGGTTTTTCCAGTAGTCACATATGGATGTGAGAGTTGGACCATAATGAAACCTGAACACCAAAGAACTGATGCTTTTGAACTGTGGTGCTGAAGAAGCTCTATGAGAGTCCCTTGGACTTCAAGGAGATCAAAGCAATCAATCATAAAGGAAATTAGACTTGAATATTCATTAGAAGGGCCATTGCTGAAGCTGAAGCTCCAGTACTTTGGCCACCTGATACAAAGAACTGACTTACTGGAAAAGACCCTGAAGTTGGGAAAAACTGAAGGCAGGAGGAGAAGGGGACAACAGAGGATGAGATGGTTGGATGGCATCACTGACTCAATGGACATGAGTTTGAGCATGCTCTGGGTGTTGGTGATGGACAGAGAAGCCTAGCATGCTGCAGTCCATGGGGTCACAAAGATTTGGATACCACTGAGCAATTGAACTGAACTAAACTGGATAACAAGAGGATCAAACCAATCAGTCTTAAATGAAAGCAACCCTGAATACTCATTGGAAGCACTGATGCTGAAGCTGAAGCTCCAAAGCTTTGGCCACCTGATGTGACAATCAACTCATTGGAAAAGACCCTGATGCTGGGAAAGATTGAAGGCAGAAGGATAAGAGGGCAACAGGATGAGATGGTTGGATGGCATCACCGATGCAATGGACATGAATTTGGGCCTACTCCAGGAGATAATGAAGGTCAGGGAAGCCTGGCATGCCGCAGTCCATGGGGTGGCAAAGATTCAGACATGACTTGGTGACTAAACAACAACAAAGGTCTTTGGAATGATTTTTATCTTAACATGTTCTAAATATAGCCATCTATGGATTTGTTAATCTTTCAACATATAGGGGAAAAAATCTAACTATTTTATCTCCATCAAAATTTAAATCATATGTACAATGATCCTTGATACTACATATGTAAGGATCATTAAGTTCTCAATGTTTTTCTATAGCAGAGCACCACTTTCCCTTTAAAGCAACAACCTGCCCCAGGCAATATATACAATCATGGAAATCAAAATTAATTTATTTAAAGGTCCCAAAGCACCTTGTAGTCATCAGTAAATAAAATTCTCCCTTGACTGGGAAAGGGGAGAGCAGCTCCAGAGGGAGGGGATATGACTGATTCGAGTTGTTGTATGGCAGAAACCAACATGACATTGTAAAACAAATATCCTCCAGTTAAAAATAAAATAAAATTCTCCCCTGACTAAAATACCTGTTCTTAGAAAGCAGACTTTCATTAAAAACTTCTCTCAAAATCAAGTTTTTGTTTTCTACTTTGTAACATGAAAGGAAATCCCATGCATATATAAACACCAAATAATCTAGTAGAAATATATTTTATTGAACTTGAAAGTGGAATCCAAAGCCACACTTCTAAATTTTACCACTTCTAGCCTAGTGGACATTTCTAACAAATGACCTGCAAATCCATCACACTCAGCATGTCCAAAAACCAACTGCCCTCTTGTCCCAGTATTACCTGCCCCTTCTTTCCCATCTTAGAAAGAGCTTTGTCACTCACTCATTGGAATTAGTCAGAAATCTACAAGTCCTTTTGAACTCTTCCTTCTACTCTCTCACTCATTCATTGATTCAACAAAACAACTTAAATGTTTCAGGAACTTTACATCAGTTCAGTTCAGTCGATCAGTCCTGTCTGACTCTGCCATGCCATGGACTGCAGCATGCCAGGAATTTTACATACAATCTCTTATTTAGCATTTCAAATGAGTCTGTATGTAGGGCCTATTATCTCCATTTTATAGATGACAGTTTAGATAATTAATGCAAATTTTTAATAAGAAATAAAAAATGAACCTAGATTTGTCTGATTTCAAAGTCCAAGGTCTCTTTATAAGCCAAACTGTCTATGCTAGACCATGGGCAAATAAGGGCCATGTGCCAAGTCTGGCCATCTATATCTGTTTAAAGTTTTATTAGAACATAGCATACTCATTTGTTTGTGTTCTTTCTATGGCTGCTTTAACACTACAACAGTGGAGATGAGTAGTTGCAAAAGAGACATTATAGCCTGTGAAGCCTAAGACAATTATCTGGCCCTTCATAGAAAAGATTTTGCCAGTTCTAAGCTGTATCATCCATCATATCTCTACCAACTCAGTTTATGCCTTCCTGGATTACTCCAAGAGCACCCTAACCAGTTTCTTTGCCCACAGCCTCCATCTCCTTCAATCTATCTTGCACACTGAAGAATAAAATCCTTATTTATCTCATAACCATTAGCAAAAATGACAAAATCCTTCTAAAACTATACAAGGCCTTTGGCATCTTGGTACCTTTCTTCCTCACCTTCCTCCTGCTTTCCCTTCAAGCTAAAGTGAAATACTCAGAGAACAGCAGAAAGGTCAACTCAGTTCATTCCTGTTTTTTCACATAAGTTCCCTTTCCCTGAAAAGTACCTTAGTCTTGCCTCATTTACCTACTTGTTTTTGCATCCTAAGCTCAAGAGTCAATTCCTCCTAGAAACCTTCCTGGATTCCTCAGGCTGAACTAGGTGAACTTTTTTTATTAATTTTTTTTCAACATATGTTCAATGAGTACATCTACCAACTAGGGCTTCCCTATTGACTCAAACAGCAAAGAATCTGACTGCAATGCAGGAGACTTGGATGCAATGCCTGGGATGGGAAGATCCTCTGGAGAAAGGAATTGCTATCCACCCCACTACTCTTGCCTTGAGAATTCCAAGGACAGAGGAGCCTGGTCAGCTATGGTCCATAGTGTTGCAAAGAGTCAGACACAACTGAGCAACAAAAACTTTCACTTTCATCAACTAGGCACAATACTTTGTACTAAACACAGGACAAATAGGACAGTTTTCAAACAGTTTTCAATCTGCTGGACTGTATATCTGAAACTACTAAACCATAAAAAAGACGCCCATAACCCTGAACTTTGGGCTCCATGAAATATGTTTCTTCATGGGAACTAAAGCTCATTAAAGAAAAGGGAAGAAAAAAGTCTTTTTTACAAGCAAGGGTAAAGCAGATACAAAGAACTGACCCAGTTTCCAAAATAAACATTAAGCTTAAAGCTCTCTCCATCTGGCTAAACTAAAACCAGAAATGAAAATCAGCATGTCCACACTCTATGTCTTAACTACACCACAACAGTAAAGAAAAAATTTATCATATAACTTATTATTATATCAGTGTCACCTAAAGTCTCATGTTAAGATTTGTAGACAAATTTTTTAATCTTTTGGAGAAGTGTAACTCTTAACCCTTTTAGAAGGTTAACAACTTTTAACCCTGAATAGATATCTATTCAGACCAGATATCCCTCAGAGCCCCCATTGGGCATTCTCCCTGGGCCCATTTCTTTACCCTGAGGCAAACATCTCTCAGTCTTCCAAACTGCCTACCTTCTATAGGGTAAAACACTGTTCTTTCCAAAAGCTTAATTTCTTTTCTCCATAATATTCCTTGGCAGTCTTCCCTCTCAACTCTTTACTGAATATATTCTGTACAAGACATATCTTACTCTCTGTAAAAAGAAAGTATGCACTGTATATGCAAAGTCCTAAACTTTTAAGTGACACCTCTTCTTTTTCCATATTAACCTCATCTCCAATAACCAGTTCAATTCTAAGAACAGGATCATAACCATACTAACCGAACCTCAGATAAATCAAATGTTAGTATTGAAAAGGACTTTATAAGTTATTTATTTCAATTTCTGCAATTTACACTTGAAAAAATTAAAATCCAAAGAGATCCAAAGCCATCCAAGGTCACACAGACCTTTGCTCCAGCTTATTCTATTAATACATTTTCACAATCTCTGAGTCTCACCATCAAGCATTTATTTCTGTTTCCTATGGAGCAGGATAAGTGCAGCGCCACACTCTCAGATTGGCTTTTATCTGAACTCCACTGAGGGTGCTAAATGAGTCCATGTACTAGAAATATGTGTGGCATCTGTCTCCTCTGCGTGATGTTGAGTGACCAGTGTGTAACTAAGTGCTCACTGGTGACTCTTAACTACCCTCATGGAGATCTGAATTTCCTGTTATAGATATCCCACTGGCAGATGGTCCTGCTATCCTTCTAAATGTGTTAAACCATTTGCCTGATGCATTATAAACCATACCAGTCAATTATGGAAAGTTCTTAGACTATTGGAGCTGTCATCAATTACAGACCATTTAAAAATTACAGTAGCATTGTTATGACTGGGTTTCCTCTCTCCCAATTAAACCCAGGCTGGTTTCATGTTTGTAGTTTTTGGTTTGCTTTGTTTTACTTTTAAAGATTACTTTGCATGGCATCCTACCAGGACAGATTCTGATCATTATAGGCCCCATGAGTCAGGCTGCTTCAATTGGCAACAATGGAAAAAGTGAAAACTTTTACATAAAATAAATACCCAAGCATTTATAGTTCTTTGAAATAGGCTGTTAACATGTTTACTAACATGTAAAACATTTTATATTAAAACAAAACAAAGCAAATGAAAACAAATTTTTGGTTGAACATAATTTATGGCAAAAAGTTATCTAAAACATTCTTATTTTGTTTTTCTTTTTGATCACTCACCTAGAGCCAGACATCCTGGAATGTGAAGTCAAGTGGGCCTTAGAAAGCATCACTACAAACAAAGCTAGTGGATGTGACGGAATGCCAGCTGAAAGATGATGCTGTGAAAGTGCTGCAATCAATATGTCAGCAAATTTGGAAAACTCAGCAGTGGCCACAGGACTGGAAAAGGTCCATTTTCATTCTAATCCCTAAGAAAAGCAATCCCAAAGAATGCTCAAACTACCACACAATTGCACTCATCTCACATGCTAGTAAAGTAATGCTCAAAATTCTCCAAGACAGACTTCAGCAATACGTGAACCGAGAACTTCCAGATGTTCAAGCTGGTTTTAGAAAAGGCAGAGGAACCAGAGATCAAATTGCCAATATCCGCTGGATCATCGAAAAAGCAAGAGAGTTCCAGAAACACATCTACTTCTGCTTTATTGACTACGTCAAAGCCTTCGACTGTGTGGATCACAATAAACTGTGGAAAATTCTGAAGGAGATGGGAATACCAGACCACCTGACCTGCCTCTTGAGAAACCTGTATGCAGGTCGGGAAGCAACAGTTAGAATTGGACATGGAACAACAGACTGGTTCCAAACAGGAAAAGGAGTATGTCAAGGCTGTATATTGTCACCCTGCTTATTTAACTTATATGCAGAGTACATCATGAGAAACGCTGGGCCGGAAGAAGCACAAGCTGGAATTAAGATTGCTGGGAGAAATATCAATAACCTCAGATACGCAGATGACACCACCCTTATGGCAGAAAGTGAAGAACTAAAGAGCCTCTTGATAAAAGTGGAAGAGGAGAGTGAAAAAGTTGACTTAAAGCTCAACATTCAGAAAACTAAGGCCATGGCATGCGGCCCCATTACTTCATGGCAAATAGAAGGGGAAACAGTGGGAACAGTGGCTGACTTTATTTTGGGGGGGCTCTAAAATCACTGCAGATGGTTATTGCAGCCATGAAATTAAAAGATGCTTACTCTTTGGAAGGGAAGTTATGACCAACCTAGATAGCATATTAAAAAGCAGAGACATTACTTTGCCAACAAAGGTCCATCTAGTCAAGGCTATGGTTTTTCCGGTAGTCATGTATGGATGTGAACAGTTGGATTATAAAGAAGGCTGAGTGCTGAAGAATTGATGCTTTTGAACTGTGGTGTTGGAAAGGACTCTTGAGAGTCCCTTGGACTGCAAGGAGATCCAACCAGTCCATCCTGAAGGAGATCAGTCCTGGGTGTTCATTGGAAGGACTGATGCTGAAGCTGAAACTCCAATACTTTGGCCACCTCATGCGAAGAGTTGACTCATTGGGAAAGACCCTGATGCTGGGAGGGATTGGGCGCAGGAGGAGAAGGGGGCGACAGAGGATGAGATGGCTGGATGGCATCACCGACTCGATGGGCATGAGTTTGAGTAAACTCTGGGAGTTTGTGATGGACAGGGAGGCCTGGCATGCTGCAATTCATGGGGTCGCAAAGACTCAGACACGACTGAGCGACTGAACTGAACTGAATGAAAAACACAAGTGTATAGTTTTTTACAATGGTTGTAATAAGCTAAAACACAATTTATGTGATTATTTAGTAATGAAGCAAGAGCTAAGCAATTATTTTCTTGATACATCTGTCAGGGGAGTGTGTAATTTCCTTGGTTCTCTCTCACCACAGCAAAAATTTGAAGTGACAGACAGACCAGTGTTACAGCTCCGAGTTATAGCTCAGTTTTAATTGGCAAGCAAAGGAAAATACATCCTTGAGGCCTGTGGGTGGGCTGACCCAAAAGACACAAAGAGAAGAGAAGCTCTGGCTCAATTTTGGCTCCTCTTTTTATGTTTTTCTCTTCCCCCTGAGCCTGCCCTATGTAAATTAGGATGCCAAGAGGGCTGTTTGTTTTACCTGAGGTCCTTACTCTGGTCCTTGGACCTTCCTTTGTTCTATTTTCACGGGCTTTTCCCTTCTTTGTCTTTTAGCCACAGCCATTTTGGACTCCTTTTTTCTGTTCTAACTACCTAACACATCTTTAAAAGAGGATCCATAAAAATATTAGGCAAAGAGGATAATTATATCAGAAAATTCTATAACTCATATTCCTTTGTTCTATAGCAATCAAAACAAGTCATCAGCATATGAAGGTGTTTTCTGAATAGAAAAGCAAAATTAGTGTGCTAATCTTCAGAAAAAAGAAAGTAAATAGGGGCTCAATAATAAGATTATATGAATGAAATAGAATAGAAAGCATTTAAGGAAGGCATTATTAAGTATTTACTGAGCAAACTGGCAGAGATTACCCACATCTTGATCTAAAAAAGAAAAGGTATGCTATTCTTCACAACTACTGCAGAACTAAACTTTGAAAATGCTCTTTTCCACAAAAACCCTTTAGTGGTGATTAGTGAATATTAGCAGAGTAGTTAGGTTCGTTCATGATTAGACAGAGGAATGAGGAGGAGCTGACTGTCGTGGGGCAGTAATGGCTGCTACCAGAACCAAGGGGTGCACTCAAGGCAGACAGCATAGTATTGAGAGGAAACAGAAGGTGCCTGGGGTTGAAGGGAGGCCATGGTCATAAACTATGATATCAACAAGGAGAATCTCGAGACTGTGGTCCAGGACAGAGTTCACACAATTCAGCATCAGGGCGAAAGAACTGAGGAGTCTGAGAAGACAGGCCGTTAGAGAAAGAAGAAGGTTCAGAAAGGTTCTAGGAACTGGAATTGCTGCCATTTAAATTTTTAAACTTTGCTGGAAGGCAGAAAAGTTTCAGGTGGCTTTCTCCAGGAAAAAAGAATCTATCATTTACAAGTAGTGATAACTGTCTCAACAGAAAATAGGCAGTTGTTATCTCCATCAACCTTCTGAAAAGCATCTTTGTCAGTTATTGAGTTATAATGTTACAAGTGGTGCTTCTCAAGCAGCCAGCGCAGGTTGACTGGAATCCTAGCACAGCTGAAAGCACAAACCTGTTTTTTATCTCCTTCTTCCCTTCCTCCCCTTGTCCATCACACACACACACACACACACACACACACACACACACACATGCACACAATCTCTGGATAAGTCTGAGGCTGATAACACTTCTTAGGTTCTAAAAATACTTACTAGGTTTGTTTTCCTCTGTTTTCCTTGGTGCTGTCACAGGAAAATAATTATATTGGAAAAAAATTATACTAAGAACACAAACAGCTGCAACAGCCAAATTTGGATTTGGCTGATATTTTGTACACGTGTGTCTAATAAGATTTGGAATTGTGGGAAGTTACTGTAACACTTCATGGCGCTTAACAGTTTTCAATCATTTTCTTGGGTTATTTCAAAGGAAGCATGCCATGAAATTACCAAGGACCCAAGGACTAAGAAGGAAATTAAAAGGCATCTCCTTGGAACACTCTGGCTACAGAAGATGGATTTTTTTCAGAGGCACAAAAAGAAAACCAAACTCAAAAGATATCAGAAATTGGTTTATTCAGGTTTAAAAGGAGATGTAGCAGAAACTCAAGAAGGAAAAGAATCCACTTTTTGCCCAGATCTTCATCTTGAAATTAAGACAGGAACTGAAGAGAAGACAGGAGAAAGAAATGTTGACACAGCAATATAATTGGCTATACATGAATTAGGGAAGAAGGAGGCCAACAGTGAACTAAATGAAGTTTTGAAAACTCAACTGAATCTTTGTGAAAATTTCTAGAGGTGCTAGTTTCAGAAGGTAGTTGGTAGAAAACAAAAACTACGGTGGGAGAAACAGTTCTTGGTGATTCTACTGCCTCACCTCTCAGAACTTACTATCAGGCCACATGAGAAACTTAAGGCTGGGACAACCCATGGACAGATGAGCCTGGCAGGCTACAGTCCATGAGGACATGAAAGAGTCGGACAGGACTTAACTAAACAACAAGAGCAGCAATCCAGCTGAAGTAGCTGCCGCCCCACCACGGGCCCACAATGCAGGTGAACTCAGCAGGCTTTCACAAAGGAGTCACGGCTAAAATTCAGTGCGCATTCTTCTGGCATGTGGGTTCATCAGCAATTCAAATAGGGTGGATTCAAGGACTGGAGATTTTCATTATGATCATCAGGGACATCTTCAACTTCATTCATCATGCAACAAATTTTGATTCGGCACAGCATTAAGAACTGTTTAAAAGTTGGGTATGTAGAGAATATACGATGTTGAAGCTGAAGCTCCAATACTTTGGCCAACTGATGTGAAGAGCTGACTCATTTGAAAAGACCCTGATGCTGGGAAAGATTGAGGACAGGAGGAGAAGGGGACCACGGAGGATGAGATGGTTGGATGGCATCACCAACTCGATGGACATGAGTTTGGGTAAACTCTGGGAGTTGGTGATGGACAGGGAGGCCTGGCGTGCTGCGGTTCATGGGGTCACAGAGTCAGACATGACTGAGTGAGTGAAGTGAACTGATATAGAGACCAAAAAAAAAAAAAAAAAAGGCCATACTGTCATGGAGTTTACATTTTGAAGAAAAAGAAAACAGAGTAAACATGGTTTCAGGCCTTGTAGATACAATAAAGAATAGATTAAAGGGAAGAGAATAAGAGTGATTGGCATGGCAGTGGGTAGCATTGAGAAGAATTTCTGGAGAGGTGGTTTGAATGGCGACCTGCCTGAATTGGGGCATAAGTCAGGGGAGGGGGTTATAAGCAGTAGGGGAAGCAGTACAAGGAGCCTGAGACAGTACTATTTTTTGATGTGTACAGCAATATGGTTGGCATGGTTTGAGTAGGACAAGCAAGAGTGGGAATGGTAAAAAGTGAGGTGAGAGAAGCAGGTGAGGGCCAGACCATTAAAGCTTTGATTGAAGGGGTGGGGGATCAGGATTTTATTTTACATGCAATGTAAAACACTGGAAGACTCTGAACACAGGAACAATATGTTCTTACTTTCTGAGTTGAGATTATGAATCAAGGGTAAAAATAGGAGCAACATATAGGAGATTATTAGTTGATCTTGGATGGTAAGCTACAGAAGTGGGGAGAAATAATCAAATATACTTTGATGGTAAAGTCAACAAGACTTGTTATGAATAGATGTAATACATAAGAAAAACAGGAATCTAAGATGATTCCCAGGTTTGGGGTCTGAGAAACAAAGTGAATAATGGTGTCCTTTAGCTGTATATAGATTTTATTTTTCTGTTATTGTCTTGTTGAAAAATTAAACTATGCTAATATGTCCACTCTGAAAAATAGTTTGACAAGTTATTTTTTAAAAACAGAACACTACTTGTCCAAGAAATCTCTTTTCTGGATTTTTACCCCAGAGAACTGAAGAGCTATGTCCAAACAAAAAACTATACACAAACAAGGTATGCTATTCTCCACAATTGCTTCAGAACTAAACTTTGAAAATGTTCTTTTTCACAAAAGCCCTTTAGCAATGAATTTAGTGAATTTGTTTATTATAATAACCAAAAACTGGAAATTATCAAAATGCCCTTCGATGGATGAATGATTAACCAGCAGTATATCCAAACCATGAAATACTGCTCAGGAATAAGAAGGAACAAACTATTAATACATTCAACCACTTAGATGGATTTCGATAGACTTATGCTGAGTGGAAAAGACCAATTTCAGAAAACCACATTTTGCATGATTCCACTTGTGTAACATTTTCAAAATCACAAAATTATATAGATAAAGAACAGATCAGTAGTTGCCAGGGTTAGGGAGGTTTGGGGGAAGGGGTGAGTGTGACATGAAGATCTTTGAGGTAACAGAAAAATTTTGTGTTTTGATGTCAGTGGTGGTTACAGGAATCCACAAATGTGATAATACAACACAGAGCTATTCACACACTGTATCACAGCCAATGTGGATGTTGTACTAGAGCCCTATAAGATATAATTATTGCAAGAAACTAAGGAAAGAACACAAAAGTCCTCACTATTCTTTTTTTTTTTTTTTTGGAGTTAAATTTCTTTTTCTTTTTTTTTTCCCATTTATTTTTATAAGTTGGAGGCTAATTACTTTACAATATTGTGGTGGTTTTTGCCATACACTGACATGAATCAGCCCCCCTCCCACCTCCCTCTCCACCCGATCCCTCTGGGTCTTCCCAGTGCACCAGCGCTGAGCACTTGTCTCATGCATCCAGCCTGGGCTGGTGATCTGTTTCACCCTTGATAATATATATGTTTCGATGCTATTCTCTCAAAACATCCCATCCTCGCCTTCTCCCACAGAGTCCCAAAGTCTGTTCTGTACATCTATGTCTCTTTTTCTGTTTTGCATGTAGGGTTATCATTACCATCTTTCTAAAGTCCATATATATGCGTTAGTATATTGTACTGGTCTTTATCTTTCTGGATTACTTCACTCTGTACAATGGGCTCCAGTTTCATCCATCTTATTAGAACTGATTCAAATGAATTCTTTCTAATGGCTGAGTAATATTCCATGGTGTATATGTACCACAGTTTTCTTATCCATTCATCTGCTGATGGGCACCTAGGTTGCTTCCATGTCCTGGCTATTATAAACAGTGCTGCGATGAACATTGAGGTGCACGTGTCTCTTTCAGATCTGGTTTCCTCAGTGTGTATGCCCAGAAGGGGTAGGGAGGTGGGAAGGAGGCTCTAACAGAAACAAACACAACATTGTAAAGAAATTTAACTCCAACAACAAAAGAAAACTGGAGTTAAATTTCTTTACAATTTTGTGTTTGCTTCTGTTATACAAAAAGAACCAGCCCTATGTATACACACATCCCTTCCCTCTAGAGCCTCCTTCCCACCTCCCGTCCCCCACATTCCATTCCTCTAGGTTATCACAGAGTACCAAACCGAGCTCCCTGATCTATACACCAGGTTCCTACCATCTACCTACGTAACACACACAGTGTATAAATGTCACTTCTACTCTCCCAATTTGTCTTATCCTCCCCTTCCACTAGACTATCTTTGCAAATTCCAGTGAATCTATAATTACTTCAAAAGGAATTTTTTTTTCTACTTAACCATGCTCAAGTATAAGGTAAAAAGCATTATATAAATATTAAAAAGTAGTATAATAATAAATACTAAATCTGACAAAATGTTGTCTACTGAATTTATAAAGCACCTCTTCTGCCAGTACATCTTATCACTTTCGGTATGTAGGCAGCAGTTCAATTAAGAGATCATCAAGATCTCTTGTGAGAACATTTTCCTCTTAAAAGCCTGTGGAGCAAACATCCCTTGGAATTGACACTCTACCTCTCGTACTTTTAAGCAGCAAAGAGAACCTGTGTGTTCTTGTTTCTGTACCCAATTAAAAGACTATGGAAAACAAAACACTGCTAGCATCAGTGTCCAGTAACTTGCAGACATTCTGAACTCTGCAAATTACCTTGTTTAGACCCAATATACTGACCTTTTACAAGTCAACTGACATTCCTAGACTCTAACATTTTCCCCATTCAGTTCAGTTCAGTTCAGTCGCTCAGTCGTGTCCAACTCTTTGAGACCCCATGAACCGCAGCACGCCGGGCCTCCCTGTTCATCACCCATTAATGTCAAAATATAAAATTGTATAACATGGAATCTCAAAAAGGATGGCTTAGACCAAAAACAATTAACATGACCCAGAGGCTACATAGTAACACTAATCATAACTTCAGTCCTGAGGTTACTCCAGGGCTCAGAACTAGGCTTGGATAAATCATCCAAGTCAATGTGACACATGGTGTACATGGTGGTGAAGTCCCCCTCAAAATCTCCTTTTTCAACAGCTTCTTTTGTATATATTTCCTTAACATTCTGATCTCCTGTATTGTCCAATCTCAGTCTGATGGTGGTGATAGAATACCTGGTCCTTCACTCCTGTAGAGAAGCATCCTACTCCCAAGAACATCATCAAGTCACTTAGTACTCAGGTCTGCATGCCTCATCCTAGACACATTCATCATTGCTGAATGCACTGACAATTACTAATCCTTTCATTCTCTCATATTGGCATATATTCCACCTAGAATTCTGTAATGAAGACTAGATTTATAAACACTTTTATTAGTCTAAACTGTACAAACCTACATAAGAATATTAACTAAAACATTATCTAAATAGGCTATCTCACATCACATCCTGTCTACTTTTCAGAATTTAAAGCACTGCCAACAAAACCTATGGAATATGCCAGACACTGTCTTTCTTGATGTTGCTCTTCCTTTAGAAATAGCTATGCTGGGTACAATGCTATAAACAGAATTAAATCAAAGAGATACCATTCTCATTTTTTTTATCACTCTATTCATACTGTTTTTCAGGTGCTAATACATCCTAAAGAGTAAAATATATATCAGTTTGCATTTCTCTTTTCTAAGGCTGAATAAAAATTAAAGCAAGGTAAATGAAATGAATTGAATATCCTTCCGAAGACAAAGTAGTTTCATTTTACTTCTATCCAAGATTGGAGCTGGAGAGCTGCCAACAATAATATAAAAAAAAAAAAACAGAAAAGATACTTACAGCCAACCATCATCATGGCCACTGAAAACATCTTCTCCACGTCTGTGGTAGGAGCTATGTTCCCAAATCCTATGGTTGTAAGGCTTGTCATGGTAAAGTAGAGAGAGGATACATACAGGGAATCCTTGCTGGGTCCTCCTTCCCACATCCCTGCACTGGTGTTGTACCGATATGGAGTCCCAATGCTCAAGGCCAGCTGGTAGAGCCAACTGTCTATTTGGATGGTGTTCGTGACTTCGTCGATGACCTCGTAGTCCCCAATGCTGTACCATATGCAGGCCAGCCAGTGAGCAACCAGTCCGAACACACAAACCAGGAGCACAAGGACGGCGGCTCCATACTCCAGGTAGTGGTCCAGTTTCCTGGCAACACGGCCCAGTCTCAAGAGACGCACCACTTTTAAAGAACTGAAGAGACTGCTGATTCCCTGAATCAGAGAAAAGAAATGATACAACGCTTTCAGAAAAGCAAAGGCTGGTGAAAACAAAACAACGGCTCACCTTAATGAACTCAAGCACCATTTATATACTAAGAACATACACATACATAATACAGTTCTGACTTTAAGCCAACAAAAAAGTTTAAATGATAAAGAAAGTTTTTACGTGCAGATTCCTTCCCACCAGGAAATAAGATACTTGTGAATTATTAGATTTACAAAAAAGTTTCATTAGGTAAGACCCAGTTTATTTTCATAACGGGAGTATAAATAGCACAGAGAAAAACCAAAGAAGAAAATAGCTCAGATGCAATACACAGAGTATAGAAATAGGGTGATAAATTCAGACCTTTCATTTCTTCTCCTTGTAAAATGTTTCCTCTACTCTAAAAGATTTTATTATATTTCTTACTTTATAAATGCTACAAACAGTAAAACTTCTGAAAAATGGAATCCTAGTTTTACTGTCAAGCAAACAGGAAGTATTTCTGCATAGATTAGGAGAATGAGCAAATGTCACTGCTGCTTCCACCACCTCCTGCCAGTTATGAAAATCACTAAATTTGCAGAGCTGTGAAAAAGTGAAGAGTTGAACCTACAATGGGATACCTATGAAATCCTATCATCCTCTGGCAAAAATCATAGAAAAGAATACTATAAGGGAATAGCAGCAAGAAGATTCATATTTTGTTGAGAAGCTCAAAATACCAAATAGAGAATTATCCAAATGGAAACACAGCATAGACTTTATTCAACACACCATAGACTTTATTCAGTCCCTGAAGTTCCCAAAGTTACTTCTTTTGCAAAGCATGCAATAAGCCACTCAGAAAGGTTAACATCACTCCTGAAGCAGAAGAGGAAGGCAAAACAGTGACCCAGGACCCTCTCATCTGATCATCACCTCAGTTCTCACAGAGTCCATGACTTCCTTACTGCTAATTCTGTCTCCCAGAGGGGAGACAAGGAATCTAACATAACCTGAAAGTGAAGTAAAAGCATCAGCTGTTCAGTTGTGTCCAACTCTGTGACCCCATGGACTGTCCCACCAGGCTCCTCTGTCCCTGGAATTCTCCAGGCAAGAACACTGGAATGGGTAGCCATTCCCTTCTCCAGAGGATCTTCCCAACCCAGGGATCAAACCCAGGTCTTCTAAATTCCAGGTAGATTCTTTACCTAATCTGAGCTTAATTCTGACCAGTATAGAAGAACTTGGTAAAGTAGAACAGATGAAGTATTAATAAGACTCTAATTATGGCACTGTATAGTTACAGTGAAAAAGGTTAAGAATGCATTTTATTATACTCTATATGATGGTATATGTTTGAAATTTTGCAAAAGAAAAATGTGAAATAGAGTGTAAACAAAGAGAAGTACAAACAAGAGACCTAGTGGAAGCAAAAGAGGAACAGGAGCATCCTGTCTCAGTTTTCTGTCTCAAGCTCAATATCCTTAGGCCTGGCTCTATTTAGATTCCTACTCTCAAAGGCTGTGGCATATACACAGTCTTAAATCAATTCTTATTTCACTTGAATACTTGGGGGAGGGGAGATATTGAACTTCAAACCGTTTGAAAGGATAGCATTAATAAAATTCAGGCAATGAATGGCATCATTCAGTGATACGAGATGTTGAGAGGTAAGAAGATTCAAGAGAGTCTGGAAGCTCTCAAAACAAAGGAACTATGTCATCATGAACAAGAAGACCAAAATAAGTATTTATCAAGCATTTCTATATGTCAGGCTCTGAGTTGGGCCCTGGGGACATTAACACAAACGTGCCTTGCTTCTGCTCTAAAGAAACCTATAGTCAAAATGCATGAACTCAAACAGGGTTAAATTAAAAAATAAATACAGTGCTGTAGATGTTTTCTTCCACTTGGCTCCAATTTTTTAAAGAACCGTGGTACTTCTATTTAAATACTACAGAGAAAATTTATTTCTACTATAATTTTTTTTTCTAAAAACAAAGGGAAAAGACACAGAAACTTTATCCCCTAATCAAACTAAAAAATAGTCACAACCTTCAGCTAGACTGTTAAGAATCAGGACCTACTAGAATTAGGGCCAAATGAGGGAAGAACACACTCTCTTGACCTCTGATGTAGGCAGATCTCTACAAGAGGAGGTGATCCACCCTGAGGACCACCTGCTCTAGACTCCAAACAATCAAAAGGCACCATTTTCTGTAGACATGTTCAATATCATTTCAATATTACAAAATACTTGGTAAGAATTGTAAAGGGTTCCTACTAGATCTTAGTCAGCTCCCCACTGACATCTCTTGAAAATCATTTCCTGGGGCTAGCCTTATCCCTGCTTCTATTATGCATTAGGATTCTCAATACAATTACCCTCAACCTCTCCTGGTTGATTTACTGCCTACCCAAGTTTCAACTGACTTCAATACATGAAGGATTCACAGCACAAAACAACTCTTTCCCTAAGTTCCCGATACAGACGCCAAATGCCTGCTGCACATTTCCATTTAGGTATTCCATAGGTGTTCAACAGGTAAACGTCCCAAAGGGAATCTCATTTTTCCTGAATCAGTTCTTCATCTGCTTCTCTTGTGAACATCACTCTGAACCCCATCCCCTTTCCTGCCACACTCAGACAGTTATCAAGTTTTGAGGATCTCAGCATTCAAACTTCTCAAAATATATCTCAATAAATCTCTCAAAAAATGTCCCTTCTTTCCCATTCCCAAGGTCATGTCTTGGTTATGGCTTCATAGTGTTCCTCCCTGTGTGACAGAAAAAGGCTCTCTGTCAGTAACCCCATCTCCATTCTCACTGCTTTTACTTATCTGATCACCCTGGAGAGGCTAGCCTGGTATTGTTTTATATTTTATTTTGTTTATTTATATTTTATTTTGTTTATTTATATTTTATTTTGTTTATTTATATTTTATTTTACTTTATTTATAAAATATTTTATATTTTATATTATATTTTATATTGTTATATATTTTATATAAATATGTAAATATATATATTTTTTATATATGTATGTGTGTGTGTGTGTGTGTGTGTGTGTGTGTGTGTGTGTGTGTGTGTGTATAAAATCATGTCCCTCTCTGACCTAAAATCTTTGGTGTTAGCTCATTACATAAAGGATTAAGAGTTTACTCCTTACTCCTTACTGTGACATGAGAAGTTCTTCAGGACCTTGCATCTGTCTATCTGGTCAGCGTCTCCTCCAGCAATTCCTCCCCATGCTATCTCGGCTCACGCCATGCTCAGCTCCCAGAGTGCCCGTGCTGTTTCATGCCACACTATAAGTTGCTCCCTCTGCTTAAAGCACCCTTCCCTCCCACTCTTGGTAGCCAGGGCCTTACTTAAGAGTTTATGACAAAGACTCTCTCCTCCATATGCATTTCTCTGACATCTTCCTCCCCAACCTATCATCTACATGGTCATACCCACTGTGAAAGTCAGGTATTCTTCCTTTGTGTTATTATATACTCTTTGCTCATCTATATTACAATAATTATCACAATAGTACTTTATTACAAGGCTCCGTTTGTGTGACAACATGCCAGGAAATGCTAAATCACTTGAAGAACATACCTAGTATCAATTACAAAGCTTGTTGTTGATGTTATTCAGCTGCTCAGTCATGTCCGACTATTTGTGACCCCATGGACTACAGCACACCAGGCTTCCCTGCCCTTCACCATCTTCTGGAGTTTGCTCAAACTAATGTCCATTGAGTTGTTGATGCCCTCCAGCCATCTCAACCTCCGTTGTCCCCTTTTACTTCCTGCCCTCAATCTTTCCCAGCATCAGGGTCTTTTCCAGTGAGTCAGCTCTTCACATCAGGTGGCCAAAGTATTGGAACTTCAGCTTCAGCATCAGTCCTTCCAATGAATATTCAGGACTAATTTCCTTTATGATTGACTGGTTTGATCTCCTTGCAGTCCAAGGAATTCTCAAGACCCTTCTCTAACACCACAGTTCAAAAGCGTCAGTTCTTAGGTACTCAGGCTTCATTATGGTCCAACTCTTACATCTGTACATGCCAACAGGAAAAACCACATCTTTGACTGTATGGACCTTGGTCAGCAAAGTAATGGCTCTGCTTTTTAATACACCATCTAGGTTTTTCATAGCTTTTCTTCCAAGGAGCAAGCATCTTCTAATTTCATGGCTGTAGTCACCGTCCACAGTGATTTTGGAGTCCAAGAAAATAAAGTCTTTTAGTGTTTCCATTGTTTCCCCATCTATATTGCATGAAGTGATGGGACCGGATGCCATGATCTTTTTTGAATGTTGAGTTTTAAGCCAGCTTTTTCGTTCTCCTCTTTCACTTTCAAGAGGCTCTTTAGTTCCTTTTCACTTTCTGCCCTAAGAGTGGTATCATCTGCATATCTGAGGTTACTGATACTTCTCCTGGAAATCTTGATCCCAGCTTGTGATTCAGTCAGCCTGACATTTCACATGATGTACTCTGCATATAAGTAAAATAAGCAGGAAGACAATCTACAGCCTTGAAACACTCCTTTCCCAATTTTGAACCAGTCTGTTGTTCCATGTCCAGTTCTAAGTTTTGCTTTTTGACCTGCATACAGGTTTCTCAGGAGGCAGGTAAGGTGGTCAGTTTGCACACTTTATTCCCATTTTTAAGAATATTCCACAGTTTGCCATGATCCACACAGTCAAAGCCTTTAGCATAGTCAATGAGGCAGAAGTAGATGTTTTTCTGGAATCTCTTGCTTTTCTATGATCCAACGGATTTTGGCAATTTGGTCTCTGGTTCCTCTGCCTTTTTTAAATTAAACCCAGCTTGTACATCTGGAAGTTGTTGGTTCTTGTACTGTTGAAGCCTAGCTTGGAGGATTTTGAGCATGACCTTGCTAGCATGTGAAATGAGTGCAATTGTGCAGTAGTTTGAACACTCTTTTGCATGGCATTTCTTTGGTTTTGGACTGAAAACTGACCTTTTCCAGTCCTGTGGCCACTGCTGAATTTTCCAAATTTGTTAACATATTGTATTCCAAAGCTTGACTTACAGTAATATATTAAGCAATCAATATATCCAGTAATGTATGAAAAACTTTTTTACAACACAAGTATTTGTGAGTATAATGAATTGAACGTGTCATGTGGCAGGGAGGTGGCATAGTTAACAATCTTATATGATAGGTATCACTACTAAAACATAGCCTAGAAAAATTAAGTACAACAATTTGGCTAAGTTTATGCAGCTAGTAAGAGGAGGAGCCAGGATTCAAATATAGACAGTCTTATCCACACTCCTTGCTCCTAACCACTTCACTATCTGACCTCATTCTAAACCTCACTATATCTAGAGCATAATATATTGTTTAACTAATCATATTAGTACCCACAGTACTGGCTTAAACACAAGCATCCTCTAGAAGACTGAATCAAGAAGATTAAATAGTTTGCTTCCCTCTTATTCCCACCCAGGCACAGCAGTGACCCCCTTACGGGTCTGTGAAGGCCCTAGAGCCCTGGAGAATCTACAGTTCTCTAACATGGACCAACTCACTTCATCCTCACAATATCAGGACTCCATCTCCACTGTTCATAGGAGGACACTGAAGCTCAGACAGGTTAAACATGTCAAAAGTCACACAGCTAGCAAGGAATGGAAGCATCACTCAGACCTAGTCCTTCAGATTCTACATGCATTTCCCACAATAGCCAACAGCAGCAGTCTTCCTGTCCTCAACCACAATAATCATTGCAATAATAATCTTCCTAGAAGAGAATATCAAGTGTATCCTCCAGGGTTTCATCATAGACACTAAACACAATCTCTTCTACTGGCCTTCAAGGTCTACAAGCCCATCTCTAATCTGCTGGGTCATTTCCAACCATGACTTTGATGAACAATGATGTTCCAGTCAAACCAAACTTTTTGCTCTCAAAAACAACCCCAAAATTTCACCTTTTAATTTGTCCACAGTTGCCCTTTCATCTACTTATGAAACCAGAAACTGTTATTCAAAATAAGTAATATAGAAAAAAGGAAGTTTGCTTTATTTGGAAAGTTTTTTTTTTCCCAACTATATCATTCTCCATTGTTTTGTATCCAAAAAAATTTACTGAAATCACTATAATCAAAATTCAAAGTTAAATGACTTTCTTTTAAAACTTGACAAAATACTTAAAACTTGAAACAATCCAAATGTCCATCTCTGGTAGAATTGATTTTAAAAATCATTGCATGTTCACTTGACAAAATACTATCCAAAAATAAACATGAACAAACTAGAATTATATGAAATAACAAGAATAAATCTAAAAAGTGTCATATTGAACAAGAGTATATACTGCATAATTCCATTTATAAAAGTTTAAAAACAAATGGAACTACTCTTAGGGATAAGAAGTCATTAGAAGTCAAAGTGACTTTCTTTCTTTGGGGAGGGATTGTGACTATGTAAAGCCTGAATGGGCTCTGTCAATATTCTGTTTCCTAATATGGCATTACTAGGAATTACTAGGTGTGTGTGCTTTGTGAAAGCCCCTCAAACTCTACTTATGATTGTAAGATTGATGGAATTATTAATGTATAGTATATTTAAATAGCAAGAAAAAAGTGTTAAGAAAAATCCATTAGTCACTGTTGTGTTGTTAAGGTTAACATTTCACCACAGTACATAATCTGGATTAATGATTTCTTCTGCACCATATGATTTGGAGAGAGGGGAAGAGGAGCCATATTCAACTCAATCCAAAATAAGATTTTACTTATTTTATAACTCACCCTCATAAACTTTAGATTGGGTCTCAAATTATACTTAATCCCCTGTTGGGAATTTTAATTTAACCCATGTGGTAATACTGGATACTTTGATTGTCCAAAATAAAAATTACTTCCTTCTGTACTACCACCTATTTTTAACAAGCTCTTGATTCTGTACTTTCCACCAGTTTTGTCTGCTCATGCATTTTCTGCTTAATTTCACTGCATGCTTTCTAATTTTTTCTGTGCCTTCATCTGTACTCCAGAGGCATTCTGCCTCTATCCCAACCTCTGAGCTCTTAGCTCACAAATCCCTGGGGTTTCACTGGTGGAAGAGAATATCAAACACATCAAATGCATAATAGAACACAGCAGGGCTAATGGAGAACTTTCAGTCATCTGCCTTCTTTTCTAGCCAATTTCCCTACTTGACAAGCCCCTTAAGCCATGAGAGCACAAAGAACAATATCCTGGAGATATCTCAGTGTTATTTACTCTTCAAGGTATTTTTGTGGATTCCCACATTAAAAGTACATGGGGTGTCATCAGCATAAAAATAATGTCTTGCAATGATAAATCCATTTAAAATACAAATCAATTTTCTCATCCGAGCCAAGGATAATAGATAACTCAGCTAGTATTCTTTCCTACCTTCTTCCCCCATTGCTTTATAAACAGAAAAGGAGTGATCAAAGAACTTGTCCAAGGACATATGACAATTAAGTGGGGGTGAGAGAACAGGAATACAGACTTATAATATTCAGTTGCTCAGTTTTCCACCAAATCTAACATTCTCTCACATAGGATGTGTAGTAGATTGTTTAAAAAAAAAAGTAGCTGCAGTCATTTCCTTCCCTGTATCTATACCCTTTCGCCACATTACTTTGCAACCTCTCCCAACAAAAGATAGACTCTATTTCCACATCTTGACTTGAGTCTAGACTGGCTTTATGATTTACTTTGGCCAATAGAATGTAGTGTAAGTGACATTTGTGCCAGTCCCAAGCCTAGACCTCAAGAAGCATAACCTCTAATCATGGTCTTAGAACCTATGGTCATTCTAAGTTGTCATATGAAGAATGGCAACTAGGTTTGAGGAGGATGAGAGGTCATTAAGAACAGACCTCTGAGTTATCCACATGAGCCATCCCAGATCAGCTAGTAACCAGCCATCCCAGCAATCTACCATGGATGCATGGATGAACGTAGTTGAAATAAAGCCAAACCTAGCCAAAGCCAGCAGAATCACTCAGAACACAGACAAATGAGTTAAATAAATGGTGATAGAATTATCCATAAAGTTTTGGAGTAGTTCGTCATGCAGGGAAAAAAAGCTAACTGATACAAATGTGAGGAAAGCATATGTATTTGTGAGCACATTATTTCATACTTATTTGACATAAAGTGGAAACAAAATAAATACATACTTAGCATCTGGTCCCATCACTTCATGGCAAATAGATGGGGAAACAGTGGGAACAGTGACAGATTTTATTTGGGGGGGGGGCTCCAAAATCACTGCAGATGGTGACTGGAGCCATGAAATTAAAAGACACTTGCCCCTTGGAAGAAAAGTTATGACCAACCTAGACAGCATATTAAAAAGCAGAGACATTACTTTGCCAACAAAGGTCCATCTAGTCAAAGCTATGGTTTTTCCAGTAGTTATGTATGGATATGAGAGTTGGACCATAAAGAAAGTTGAGTGATGAAGAATTGATGCTTTTGAACTGTTATGTTGGAGAAGACTCTTGAGAGTCCCTTGGACTGCAAGGAAATCCAACCAGTCCATCCTAAAGGAAATCAGTCCTGAATATTCATTGGAAGGACTGATGCTGAAGCTGAAACTCCAGTACTTTGGCCACCCAATGCGAAGAGCTAACTCATTGGGAAAGATCCTGATGCTGGGAAAGACTGAAGGTGGGAGGAGAAGGGGATGATAGAGGATAAGATGGTTGGATGGCATCACCAACTCAATGGACGTGAGGTTGAGTAAAGTCCAGGAGTTGGTGACGGACAGGGAGGCCTGGCGTGCTGCAGTCCATGCAGTTGCAGAGTCAGACACGACTGAGTGACTGAACTGATAAAGAAGTCTCCTTTTAACAAGACAGTCTCCCAAATAGGTAAGAATAAAATAAACTTTAATATACAACTGGTAGATATTAGTTTACCTTCTGTGTTGGGACATATGTCACTATCTTGCTTTGCAAGAATTTATCATGATTGGTCAACAGAAAAATAATAGAATTCTATATCACCAAAACTACCATTTAATGGAAAAATTCTGCAATCACTTTTTAAAATCCAGATGCATATCAGGATTATCTTGAATTTTTTTTTTGAAAAATACAAAGCTCAGGTATTACTTTTTTTCTCCAAAGTTCCAGATATGCTTCTAATGAGCAGCCATGTTTAAAAACGACTGGACTATATGATGATCTTCTAACTTTACCTAGCTTGTTTCACTTTTTCTATTTCCTATCCAATGCTCCTTTTTAATTTAGTTTATATTTTCCCATTGCTTCCTCTGTTTTTTTGTTATTTTGCAAGGCTTTATCAAGCATAGTAGAAAAGCTTTTACATACACATATATAAATGGTATGTATACTATACATATTTTAGAAAACTTATGAATTTTTGCCTCACTTAAAAACTTATGACATTTTTATTCTACTTGTTTGACTTAGCATGAATAGAATGTTAGATTTCTAATTTAAACAATAGATATGCAACAAGCAACAAAGTCTTACTGTATAGCACATGGACTTATAGTCAATATTTTATAATAACCTATAATGGAAAATAATCTGAAAAATAACATATGTGTATATGTATAACTGAATCTCCTTGCCATGCACTTGAAATTTGTAAGTCAACTTTACTTCAATAAAATATATATATTAAGAAAAAAATGATATAGGGCAGAAATCACTACTTATAAGTGGAAGAACACTAGGCATCTTTTTCCACAGGATCTGACTTCAGAGCAGTCTTTATTGCAGTCCTCAGAGCTATGTTCCTTGTGAACTTCCCACCAGGGGACAAATAAGAAGTGAGCAAATAAGACTCAATTGGCCAGTACTGAATCCATCTTACTCTAAAAACCTTAAGAACTGAAATTGTCTAGCCCCGTACTTTGCTTGGATACAAAGAATTGAAACCATAACTAGCCATCTATATTGACATGACTTGGTACTATTCGTGTCTTCCTTCGCATGATCTTATTCTTCAGGACTTCTGCCCAGGCAAATAGTTTGATTATGCAATATAGGAACTACCCAAAGACCCATTAACTCTTCAATGGAAAGCATCAACAGTTTAAGCCCTAAGATTCTTTGAACTTGTCACCTCAAAATCATCACCTTACAGTTTCCACCAATCCTGGACTATGGTATCATGATTCTTAAACCTTACCCAATTCTGGATAATTTTCATGTTATCATGTTATTGAGGGGAGCCTGTCTCTGACCTTTTGCATGTCTTTATTGTGGTTTGACTAAGTGCATTTTAAAATTACCATTACTTTAATATGTACTTTAGCACACTTTTTATTTCAAAGTTTTAAAAAGTTTATGCCTTAAAAGATATTTATGCTTTTGAAAAGGAGGCAGTGGAGGTATACGTGTGAGAGTTGGACCATAAAGAAGGCTGAGTGCCGAAGAATTGATGCCTTCAAACTATGGTGCTGGAGAAGACTATTGAGAGTTACTTGAACAGCAAGGAAATCAAACCACTCAATTCTAAAGGAAATCAACTCTGAATATTTATTGGAAGTATTGGTGCTGAAGCTGAAGTTCCAATACTTTGGCCACCTGATGCAAAGAACCAGTTTACTGGAAAAGACCCTGACGCTGAGAAAGATTGAAAGTAAAAGGAGAAGGGGTGGCAGAAACTGAGATGTTTAGGTGGTATCACCAACTCAATGGACTTGAATTTGAGCACACTCTGGGAGATAGTTAGGAACAGGGAAGCCTGGCATCTTGCAGTTCATGAGGTTGCAAAGAGTCAGACAAGACTTAGTGACTGAACAACAAAAAACAATAAGTGTAAGTAGCAGCTTGTTTGCTTTATACATGTCCTCTATGGTCCCCTCCCAAAATTCCTGTGTCCCTTTCACA
Organism: Muntiacus reevesi; assembly: GCF_963930625.1. NCBI lineage: Eukaryota > Metazoa > Chordata > Mammalia > Artiodactyla > Cervidae > Muntiacus > Muntiacus reevesi. Next base: position 72,317,658 of record NC_089255.1, read on the forward strand.
GAATACTGCATTATGAGCAGAAATTAGAAAAGTTTTAAGTAAAAAAAAAAAAACAAAAAAAAAAAACACCTTACCCAAGTCTAACAAAGCCTACTCTCCTAAACCTTTCCCAATTTGAAAGATCCACCTTAAATCAAATTTCCAATTCCCAATAAATTCTCTCATTTTCTGAGACGATACTATCAAATGTCTGAGATACTACCAAATCTTTGCAAGATAGTGTTCTCCCATCAAATGGTAAGCAATAAACTCAACTCAGCTTTGTCTTATCAATGAATTGTGTTTGTAGTTCTAGCTTTTGATGCTTCATGCCCTACCTAACTTAATACCTATAATGACAATACAGGTATAACTTTCAGAGTTCCACAAGAGATAGGCTCAGAATTGTATCAGTCAGGGAACCCTTAAGCTATGGTGCCCTTGTCAAGTTATTAATAGCTCATTAAAAGTTCTTTACAGTTCAGATGAAATTTATCCATCAGAGATCATTATTAGATATAAGTAATATTGCCTAGAAACACAGATAGCATATTTCCTTCATCAGTTCCCAGAGGAAGAATGGAAGACAGCTGACCAAAGGTAAAGCTGTCACGCAGGAGAAATGGTTTTTTAACCCTTTATCCACAATGTGTAATAAACAAATTTCTTAAGGATAAAAAATTCCGATATATAGGTAACCATGTTCCCTGTGAGTCAGCATGTGTTATCTCTGAAAGCAAAGATAAAATCGTAGTATAAAATAAAGTAATAAAAAGACTAAATGGAGTAGGAATGGAGGTTTAGAACTTCCTTCAAAGAAGAATGAGGAAATGATGAATTCTCAGCATAGTGATAATTATTATACAAATAGTAAAGAGCAATTTCTAAGCAAGTACCCATGGTTAATTAAGGCAAAATTTTTAAGAGTTATAGTATACATATTGTAATATATTTCACTCTTCTTTGCCTTTATATCAGAATCATTTCCTAATGCTTAACAATAGGAAGCATTTACCATGAATGAAGATCAGTGCACATAAAAATTTCTATTTATGTAAGCAACAAAATCAAATAAAGGAATCTCACTGCTGTCCTTTTCGCTTATAACTTCCTATCCTCCCAAAGCTAATTTACTCAGTTAAACAGATTGTTTTTGTCTCTGTAGAAAATTAATGCAAAAGAATATATTCCTGGAACATCACCAGCTTTTTCAAATTTAAGAAAGATATCTATCTTTAAACCTTCTTATTACCCAAACTTGATAACATTCTGTGCCACCAATCCCCACTTGGAAAAGAATTTAAAAGTTCAACCTATTGCTACTCTGCTCCAATTTGAAATCTGTGACTGATTCTCATCCACTTCCCAAATCCTTTCCCCATCTCCTCTTTCACACTGACTTCTCTTTTATTCACACTTTTGAATAGTTTGTGAGAAAGTTTTACTCTCAAGCTAGAAGGTAGGTACATTTGAGTTCAGTGACTAAGCCTTGCACATCTTTGTATTCACTTGTCCACAATGCTTTGTACTCACAGTGGGAGATTCCAGGTTGGGAATCTAAACCCTTTGGTAACACCTAAACATGTACTGAAAGTTGGTATGGTAGGACATCTGACTGGAAGATTATTTACATGAAAATTCATGAAAAGAAACTTATGAATGGAAAGTTGAGCAGAGTAGCCAAAGGATAATGCTAGATTTTCTGCGTGGAGGATTTGGAGTCACAGATAAAGTTGTGTCACAAAGATTGCCTTTGTCCCTGTTTTTTTTTTTTTTTTTTTTTTTTTTTTGTTACTAATAAGAAATTATTTACGCCTCATTCACTTCAATAGAAATACATACAGTGTGACAATTATGTTCCAGGAACTGAAAATCCAAGATATTAGGAAGATAGAAGCTTTGCATTGAAGAAGCATAAGGTCTATTTTTGATTCTACCAGAAATGAGCACAGGGTCTAACCCAGGTTTTCTAAAGATCTTTGTTGTATTTGACCTCTTAACTTGAAGTAAAATTGAAGCATAAAAAATAGAGTCAGCCATAAACCTTACCCTGAGCATATAGATGAAAGATGAGTGTTAGTAAACCACTAATCCAATCCTCAATAAAAATATAAATGTTTTTATTGTTATATTACCAATTCTCTACAGTCTCTTCCAGAAAAGAAGCGGAAACAATACTTTCTAACCCAGTTTTAAGAGGCCAGCTTTACTCAAATACCAATACTCAAATACACAAACACAGTATGAGAAAAGAACACTACAAATGAATCTCTCTAATACATAGATGTAGAAATCTCAACAAAACACTAGCAAATCAAATCCAACAATATATAGAAATAATCATATAGTATGGCCAAGTAAGATTTATCCTAGGTATGCATGGCTGGTTCAACAATCAAAAATCAATTAATGTAATCCATAACATCACAGACTAAAGAAGAAAAAGTTATATGTTTATATCAATAGATCCAGAAAAGGCATCTGACAAAATGCAGCACTTATTTATGATAAAAAAGTTTCAAAAAACTAGCTACAGAGAAGAATTTCTCAACTTGAAAAAGAACATCTACAAAACCCTACAGATTATTTCATATCGTAAAAAAAAAAAAAAAGGAAATAACAGGTATACAGATTAGGAAGGGAAAAAATATCTTTCTTTAGAGATGACATAATAGTCGGACACAGAAAATCCAAACAAACTGACCTGGGGGTGGTGGGAGGGAGGAGGAGTCTGGAACTAATCAGCAATTAAAGGAAGTTTGCAGGACATATGGTCAATATACAAAAGCCAATCACTTTCCTATATACCAACAATGAAGAAGTGGAATTTAAAATTAAAAACATGATACCATTTATATTAGCATAAAAAACTTAGGTATAAATCTAACAAAATATGTACATGCTGTGTACTAGGAAACCTATAAAACTGATGAAAGAAATCAAAGAACTCAATAAATGGAGCAATAGACCTTATTTATGGACAGAAATATTTGATATTGTGAAGATGTCAGATATTCTAGACTTTATCTAAAGCTACAATGTAATCTCAATCATAACTCCATTAAGTTGTTTTGTATATATCAATAAACTGATTGTAAAGATTATATGGAGGGATAAAAATTGTGCAGAATAGCCAACACAATATTTGAAGGAGAACAAAGTCAGAAGATAGACACTCAACTTCAATACTTGCTATAAAGCTGCAGTAACCAAGACAGTGTGGTACTGGTGGGAAAAAAATAAACAAATGGATCAATGGTACAGAATAGAGAGCCTAGAAACAGAACCCCATAAATAGAGTCAACTCAACTTTGACAAAGAAGCAGAGGAAATACAATAAACAAAAGACAGGTTTTCAACAAATCTTGATAGAACACATGGACATCAAATGGGAAAAAAAAATGAATCTAGTCACAGACCTTATACCCTTCAAAAAATAAAATAAAACAGATCATAGACATAAACATAAAACATAAACTGAAAAGCTCTAAGAAGATAACATGGGAGAAAACCTAGGTGACCTTGAGTAATCATTTTTCAGATATACCACCAAAGGTACAATCCATGAAAGAAATAAAAAACTGGAATTCACTAAAATTAAAAATGTTGCTCTGTGAAAGATACTGTCAAAAGAATGAGAATACAAGCCACAGACTAGAGGAAAATATTTGCAAAAGACGTGCAAATAATAAAAGAGTATTACCCAAAATATGCAAAAAACTCTTAAAACTCAACAATAATAAAATTAACAACCCCATTAAAAATGAGCAAAAGATCTCAACAGACACCTGACAAAAGAAGATACTCAGATGGCAAATAAGCATATGAAAATATGTTCATTTATCACTGTGCATGCATGCTAAGTCACTTCAGTCATGTCTGACTCTTTGTGACCACATGGACCATAGCCCAAGCAGACTCCTCTGTCCATGGGATTCTCCAGGCAAGCATATTGGAATGGGTTGCCATGCCCTCCTCCAGGGGATCTTCCTGACTCAGGGATCGAATCCACGTCTCTTACATCTCTTGCTCTGGCAGACAGGTTCTTTACCACTAGCACCAACTGAGAAGTCCCCTCCTCTATCATTAGAAAATTGCATATTAAAACAAGATATCACAAGTCCTAGAATGGCCAAAATCAAAAACATTAATAATGCCAAAGACTGGCGAGAATGTGAGTCAATAGGAATTGTCATTCATTGTTGGTGGAAACGCAAAATGGTGAAAACCACTTTGAAAGATAGTTTGGCAATTTATAACAAAACTAAACATATTTTTACCACATGATCCAGCAACCATGCTGTTTGATATTCACCCAAATGAGTTGATAACTTACCCAAAAGGTTTTGCCTACACAAAAACCTAAACTCAAAAGTTTATAGCAGCTTTATTCATAATTACCCAAATTTGGGAGCAATCAAAATATCCTTCAGTAGTAGGTGAATGGAAAAATAAACTTGATATGTCCAGATAATGGAATATTATTCAGCACTCAAATTAGCTATCAGCCATGAAAAAAACATGGAAGAACCTTCATTTCAGTTCAGTTCAGTCACTCAGTCATGTCTGACTCTTTGCGACCTCATGAATTGCAGCACGCCAGGCATCCCTGTCCATCACCAACTCCCAGAGTTTACCCAATCTCATGTCCATTGAGTTGGTGATGCCATCCAGCCATCTCATCCTCTGGCCCCTTCTCCTCCTGCCCCTAATTCCTCCCAGCATCAGGGTCTTTTCCAATGAGTCAACTCTTTGCATGAGGTGGCCAAAGTATTGGAGTTTCAGCTTCAGCATCAATCCTTCCCAATGAACACCCAGGACTGATGTTCTTTAGGATGGACTGGTTGGATCTCCTTGCAGTCCAACCTTAAATGCATACATATTATTAAGTGAGAAGTCAATCAGAAAAGCTTTCTACTGTAGATTCCAACTATATGACATTCTGGAAAATGCAAAGATATAGAGATAGTAAAAGGATCAGTGGTTGCTAGAGGTTAGGAAGGGAGAAGGGATGAAGAGGCAGAGCACAGAGTTTTAGGACAGTGACACTACTCTGTATGATACTACACTATGCCCTTATGCATTTGTCAAAATCCATAAAATGCACAACACCATGAGTGAACCCTACTATAAACTATGGACTTTGAACAACACGATGTGTCAATGTAGTTTCATTCTGGTGGGGGGTGTTGATAACGGGGGAGGTTATGCATGTATGGGGGCAACTTCTGTCATGGGAAGTCTCTGTAGCTCTTTTCAATCTTGCTGTGAACCTAAAATGGCTCTTTAAAACAGTCTTATTATCATACTAATAAGAAAAATCAATAATTATAAGGTGACTTGGCAATGTTTTTATGGATTTAATAAGATTCAAACTAGTAAAACTAAAAACAAATACTATGAAATCCTCTCCTATACCACTCAAACATGATTTTCAATTATCTAAAGGTATTAATGAAAAAGTAATCGTGATCAAATTATATTAAATAGAAATTTCCAATATATCCTTAATGGAGGGTCTGAAATTTCTCAAAAGTGACAAAATAAATATATGAATACAATTAGCTTTGATATCCAATTTTTTGCTCTGATGTCTAGATAAGAGATAAAATTTTATATATAAACAGATATGCTAAAATGAAATGATGTATGTGCCCATTTGACAAGCATAAATCAAGAAAAATTATAATTTAGAAAATGATTTTCCTAAACTTTTCTGGAAATTAAAAGTATTTGTAATACTTCCACCTAGCAGTTTCTGGCTCAATCATTCTGTCTCTTCAAACAGCGCATTAGCGATCACTTTTCCAATTTCCAATTTTACCTGGTTTATTGTGTTTACCACTTACTAATACCACTCATTGTCCCCTGAATTCCCCATGTATCATGTTTCCTAATTCCATTTAGTCTACCAAACTGTTACCTGTAGCTGTCCCATATTTCTATGATGTCTTATAATTCAGTTCCCCCTAACCTTCCAGAAATCAAGTTTCCTGGACCTCCCAGAGCTGTATTCAAATACTTACTACAAAGGAGTTTGTTTTTATTCCTTAGATTCCTTGTGATAATGTCTTTTACCCTTATTATATTATCTAAGAAATTGATGTTATTTCTTTTCAAACAGAATTCTTTCCTTCAATGGACTCTATCTTCCCAGTCTCACAGTTATCTTAAAGAATGACATATCTAGTTCATGAATTCCTAGTAAATCAAGTTGTCTTCAGAAAGCATGTCCTCTGAGACACTCTTTAATATGAAAAAGTCATTACATCCTAAATTATTTTGCACCATATCATGTTGAAGGAGTAAACTGTGATCTTCAGACTCATATTCTCCTATTCCCAAGCTACCAGTAGCTCAATTCCTTATTTTTAAATTCTGTGTTTTTTTATGTCCTGGTACAATCTACTAAAACCTTACTAACACTTTATTGCTTCAGGTCGGTGAGTCACCAATATGCAGTAAGCAGTGAAGAATTGCCAAGGAGATGGAATGCTTTCCTAACCATCACAGGGCTTGTCACCAAGCTGAGGAAACAGACACACACAAGCGAAACAATAATATCCCTTCAGACATGCACAATTCTACAAATAAAAATCATTCATAACTATTTTTCCATTGACTGTTTAAAAACATCTTGTGAAGTAAAAATAGTCAAGCATCCCTTCCCTTTTTTTTTACAGATATGTAAACTGAAATCTATAGTCACCATCCCAAAGGCTCACAATAAAGAAAGCCCTAAAGAAGTCACCCAATAATTGAAATAGAAAATTTTTTTAAATGTGGAACCAAAATATAAGACAACACTAGTTTGAAAAATGAGAAAGCAAACAGAGGCCCTTGATTTATTTAGAAGGGCAAAGACACTTATAAGTCAAATACTGAAGATAAAAATATTAAGAGCAATCAATTAATACAAAAACTTCCAATCCATTAGAGGGAATCCAGAAGATTTTAAAAATTCAGTCAATCAAAAAAATGGCAGAAAAGAAGAAGAATAAAGTAAAAAAGACAGAGAAAAGTGAATAAAACACATTTTAGAGTGGAAAATAAGATGCTCTACCTAAATCAAAAAGTAATTAATCACAATAAATATAAACAGACTGACCTTCCCAGTCAGAGAAACTCTCAGTATGTATAGACTATTTACAAAAGACACAACTAAAAAAAAAAAAGACACAACTAGAGTATAATGATCTAGAATGATTAAAAGTTAAATGATAGAAATACATATATCAAGTAATATACAAATGCTAGTTTAGCTCTTAGTATCAAGCCAAACAAACTTTAAGGGGAAAATAAAGGCATTATTAGTTACAAGAAAAGTTGGAAAATAATGTTGAGAAAATTTTCCAGAAAGTATAGCAAAAAGATAAAGGATTGGAAAATAAGGAAAGAGAGAAAAAGGAATTAGAAAAGTCTAGTAGGTATTAGAATAAAAGGAGTTTCAACAAGAGAGAACAGAGAAGAGTGGGAAAGGAGATGGAGAAAAATTATAAGAAAAAAAATTGAAACAGAAGACATGCTTTTCCAGATTGAAAAAGACTACCCAGACAGTGCCCAGCAAAATGAATGAAAATGGACTCACAATAAAGCATAGTACTGGAAAGATTCAGAACCCTAGACAGAGAAGATATATCAAATTTCCACAAAGAGAAAATAGGTCACCTTGCCTCCAAGTTTCTTATGAGAATTATTAGAAGGTAGACTGTAATGGCACCATATCCTTCAAAATCTGAGGATAAATTATCAATGGTCTAGAATATTACAGATAGTCAAACTGTCCATCAGGTAGGAGGGTAGGATGAAGAGAGATCTGTTTAAGAAAATGATGTTGATAGGATATTGCTTGCATCAATGTAAGGAAGGGAGTTTTAGACAATTGGCAGAGTTTAGTCGTTGAGTGAGTGATGAGTACATAAAAGAAAGCAAATGATAAAACCAAACAATTATCAACTCTCAGGAAAATGGAAAGTGCAGAAGAGGAAAAGTAATCACAATATGTTGAAGGTTCAGTTACAAATGAGCTTCCCTTGTGGCTCATCTGGTAAAGAATCTGCCTGCAATGAGGGAGATGTGGGTTCAATCCCTGGGTTGGGAAGATCCCCTGGAGAAGGGAAAGGTTACCCACTATAGTATTGTGGCCTGGAGAATTCTATGGACAGTGTAGTCCATGGGGTCGCAAAGAGTTGGACACAACGGAGCGACTTTTACTTTCACTTTCAGTTATAGATAGCATTATGTGTAGACATGGTGATATAAACACTATTTATGGAACCAAAAGGATGATATATCTACAGTGTGAGAATGAGGTGATGGAAATAAGTGCATGGATACAGTGAGGGCAGGGAGAAAGAGGCTGAAACCTCCAATTTCATAGTGAGAAGTCAAAGACAAGTCCCAAAATGGGTAAGTACACAGTCTTGCTGTTTGGGGATGGGAGCAAATATTAAAAGAATCCCCTAAACAGTCTGAAAGTGGTTGCCTCTAGGGTCTTCTCTTTTAAAAAATTAGATATTGCCAATTATTCTTCATGTAAGTTTTACCAGTATTCCCTTGAGCAATGTATAAGAGACTTCATACCACCACTGCATCAACTCAGATCCCTTTCCGAGTGATACCAAGTCAGGGTTAGATATGCAAGACTTTCACTGAGATAAATGCCTATGAAGGAGAAAGGAGGGAGGAGTCTTCAGACCACAGTGCACGTCTGAAACCTTTGAAGATGGAAGGAAGAATTGTGTAGAAAGAGCCTCAACCACAGCACAGGTAAATGGGGAGTTTCAGGGCAAAAGTTGCTCAGCAGAGGAGTTCTTGAGCAGGAGTAGACTAATTATAATATTGGCGGTGGTAGTTTAATCACTAAGTCATGTCTGACTCTTTGCGATTCCATGGACTGTAGCCAGGCTCTTCTGTTCATTGGATTTTCCAAGCAAGAATACTGGAGTGGATTGCCACCTCCTTCTCCAGGGAATCTTCTCGACCCAGAGATCAAACTCACGTCTCCTGCTTGGCAGGTAGATTCTCTACCACTGAGTCACCTGATAAGCCCAATCATAAGATTACCACTATTCCTAGGCACTGGTTGAGTGCAGCCTTGGGGAAACAGCTTCGAACTGTGATCCGCAGCAGATCAGAAAGCCATAGCAAGTGTCAGTCAACTGTATTCAGTGCTATATTGGTAAATGATTAACAACTAATGCCATAAAAAGTTTTTTCTTAAGACTTTATTTATAGCATTTGCCACTTTAAGGGTGTAAATACTCCCACTGTGGCCAATTTCAAAGTACCAGGGTGACAGTGTGATATCGCTGAATACTGTGTTTGAAAGGGATGCTAAAGAATGTCTTTTTCAAACCAGGAGCCACTTCCAGGAAGCCCCTAACTGTGCTTCATGCAGCAGGCTTCCATGAAGGGAGATCTGAGCAGTACACATTCTCAGACACCATATTCTGCAGCCCAATGTGTGTGATAACTGATGGCATGTCAGTATAGTCTATAAGTTTACTTTGCATTTTCCTTAATAAGTCTGAGGATATCATCATATATTTATATAGTATTTTAGATGCATTTATTATAATGCAATCTAATTTATTTTCTTTTCTGTGAACTAAGCCAATCTTTTGATTATTTGTATTAAAATCTTTATGCCAATGTTCTAAATAATGGAAATCTTAATGCATTGATCTTAATATATTAATCTATTTAGTAAGTGAACATATAAATACTACTTATTATCTTCTTATCATAAGATTAGCATTTTCAAAATTAACCCATATCAATCCTTCCAGAAGGGAAATAGGAAAGAAATATACCTTAAAAGCTCAATGTAGATGGAATTTAAAATTAGAAACAAATTACTATGATCCTTTTTTCCTTGAATTTTTAAAGTAACAATTATGTGTATAGCATGAAAATACAATGTCTATACTAATCTTTCTGGAAATATTTTTTAGTATCATTAAAGCTGATTCAATGCAGAAATATTTATGGGAAAAGATCCTGAAGAAAAGTTGCAATCTACCTCCCTACACACACAGAAAGACAACAATGTAGTGGAGAATTTTCTATCTGAACAGTCTATGAGGACAGAGTAGAATCTTCAGGGAAATTAAGTTTGCTATTACTATTATGAACACATTTTAAAGACAGATACATTCTATATTAATTCATTTATATACATCCTTGGTATAGGAAGTTGAAAATCATCCACAACTAAGTTAGAAACTGAGAAGCTCTGGATGAAATGGTCATTAAGACATTACATATGTTTTAACATTTCTAGTTGTGCAGATGATACTGAATAAACAAAATATTGAATTAGACCAGATTTTGGAAGTCATTTAATACAGTCTCTAACCACAAATGATTAGGCAAAATTAAAGAAAAAAAGTATAGAAAAAAGAAACCAAAAAGGCAAAACTTCAAGAATTTCTCTACCATAAAAGTTTTCTGGATCTTTTTGTTAACACAAGTACTGCTACCATATATATCTGGAAGGGAGGAATCAAAACATCTGTGGGTGCACAGAGTTTTAAAATGCTACTGTTTTCACCAAAAAATACATCTATTTCATTATCTTTCAATCAACTGTCTAGTTCATAAACCACATTTGACTTTAAAGGCTGTGGCTTTTCCTCTCCTCCTTCAAACATAACTTTCAACCACAGCCATTTCCTAGTATTTTCAACCAGAAATTTTTTAAAGAGTGAATAAAAATTATAAAGTAATAAAATATGATCATTTATGGAAGGTATTTAGTAGGAGGAAGGTTGAAAGTGGTGACTATAAAGAGGTTTAGGCGATTTATAAACTCCTTTTATCCTAATTTTCTCAAAACCTGTGACTAAAGTACTAAAAAAAAAAAGAAACTTACCTCATCCACATTTTCAAAGGCATTGATGATGTCATAAGGTAAACAAGACAACAGATCGATCACAAACCAAGTTTTCAGATAATTCATCCTTATCAACTTGGGGTCAGAAATAACCTCTCCACCAGGTCCCACAAAGGTTGTGTGAAAATTTAAAACAATGTCAACCAGAAAAATAACATCCACCACACTGTCCAGCACCAGCCAGGCTATGTTGTTCTGCTTCGTCTTGAAGGAAACGTTGTAAGGAACCATAATGGCGGTGTAGAAGGTAAGAATTAAAATCACCCAATCCCAGGTTGTTTTAAAAGCACAGTAGTGCAAAATAATGTGTGGTGGTGTCTTTGGCGCTTCTTGCTTATACTGAGGAAGGATATCTGATCCCAGCTGAAGAACCTAAAAGAGACAAAATGTATTTATAAGTGACCTGTACATCTCTGCAAAGTTAGTAATGAATTCAAATTTTCTGGCAGCCAAACCACTGGTTTCAAAGCCAGCCATGCTCTGTAATTATATCTCTTCTCCTGAGTTGTATCAAGGCTCGTCCAAAATCACTACAAGTTCAATCACTCTATCGAAGTTGATCCGTCTGCCATTCCCTCTAACTTCCTCTCCCGTGGCCAACTCGTTCAGAAACTGGTCCCCATACACGGAGGGCAGAAAGAGACCAAAGAAAGGCAGACCACTCCAGATTGGCAGGTGGCAGTTTTCATAGGCAAGGGAACTTACAAGGTTTTATTGGGTAGCCATAAAACCAGAGGTCTCAGAACCCACCCACCAAATCTTAAAAGTTTATACAAAGGTTTAACTGGCTTCAGTCATACATACAGTCCAAATGGTCTCAACCACAGCTAACTCTCTCAAGACTGTATCCTTGGAAAGCTCTCACGATGGGAATGGTGGGCAGAAAGTACATTTCAAGGACAAGGGAGGGGTTGAGGAGCTTCCAGTTGCCTGGGTCCGGCTCAAGGATCACCTGGCAGTCCCATCCTCTTGATGACCTCCTCCAACACCAACACTGATCCACAGCTCTGCTGGACATCCACTACTGGAAGTGCCTTCTGCACATTCCCTGGGCAAAGGTGCCTAAAATCACACATCTCACAGACTGTCCAGCTATTATTTGCATGGCTCACCATTATCCATTCTTTATATATTTGGGCTTTGAAGGAGCATAACTTTGATTCTAAAGGCTTTGCTGAATCCCAGGGCCCCACTATTCATGATCTTGCTGTTGAATGGGACTGAACCAGGGCCCTACTGATGGGCACAGCAGTATCAGAGTTATAAACGTTATAGCCTGCTTTCCCCCATTTCCCTTTCAATCAGATTTAAAGAATACTGGATTTCCCGCCCAGATGCAAATTTCCTTTAGAAAAAAATTCCAAATACTCAGGTTTGTTTCTCCATACCTTTTTGACAATTTGACAATTTTTCATACAAATTTATATGAACCCTGACTGAATAGGTCTCATTAAAGAGACAATGAGAAAAAGCAGATGACAGTGCAAGAGCAGAGGTCTGGGCAACCCTGGGAAAAGGTAACAAACACAGGACTTGGCACCTCCTTCCAGAACCTGGAACATGGAAATTGTGAAAAGGAGTTAAAGAAGCAGGTTGAAGACCTCTGCTTCATGCCACCAATGAAGCTATAGCTGAGTAAACCTGTGTATTAAGGAGTTTATAAGTGGGACTTTGATGAACAATATTTTCAGCAGCTTTACCACTTACACATTCAATTATTCAGTGTTCCTAAGACTAATGGAACCCAAAAAATAGGAGTCAACAAGTTCAAATTATAAAATCATAAATGCACTAAATTTATGTCAATGCACAAATAGATGTAAACAAAAATACCTGTTAGCCTGTAATTTATATGCTGCAAAGCAAAATAAGTAAACTAGCATTTTTTGAAATTTGAGACTTATCCTGAAGTCTCTCATACATAGAACTTATACAGCTGAAACAGCATATAATATAATCATTGCTATTTTGAAATGTGAAAAAATCACTGATATTCTCTTTAGATGTATATTATAATGATTTAAGTTTGGGAGCTATAAGAATTATTTATAAAAATTTTTACATATTTACGCTCATTATCAGTACCCCAGTAATACTTTTTCCATGAGATCTTAAATTACTTAGCAACAAATTATCCTACAGGTAAATTAAGTTTCATGTTGAGACATAGAATTACATATACAGACTCCTACAGAATCATGGCTTCTCTTTCACCTTTCAACCACAGATCTATTCATTCCAACATCACTGTGTTAAACATGAAAATTTCCTTGATATTCATTGTTAGTATTATACTACATATATTTATACACTCTGTAGTTCGAGCACAAAGAAACACACTTAGAAAATAAACTCAGTGCCAGGTTGCATTAGGACCTTTATGGGCACTCGGTATTTTTGCCTTCCTGGACCCCTTCCTCCTTAAAAATAATAAAATAAAAATACTATTTTATTTAATATTTTTATCTTTATTTAAATATAAATGAAACATAAATGTATAAATTTTATTTAAAACTGCATTTTAAATAAAAATATAAATACTTTAATATTTATATTTTTATTTAAAATTATTTTTTTATTTTAACAGCATTATTACAAAGATGAATATTTAATTATTTATTTTTTTACCTAAAAGTTCATCATTTCCTTCAACTGCTAGTAGGAATTCAGGCATCGTGGTGGACCCCTGAAAGTGTTATTGGTGCTACACTCTGTGCTAATAGACAAATTGGTCCCACTCAGCACCCTGGAATAATATGAGGTGTCTCCTCTAGAGATCAACTCACTCTTGAGTTCAGTATTTCTTAAATCTGGCTACAAACTAGAATCATCTAGAGAAGTTGTTAAAAATACAGTATACTCATGCCTAGATCCCTATGCCAGAAAATAATTAAATTCATTTTGTCTATTAAATTAAATTCAGAGAATCTGCACTTTCAAAATCTTTCCAGGTGATGATAGTGTACAGTTCAAAATAAAAATCCTTGTCTTCTATTTCTTTAAACATTCATAACCCAGTTCTTCAGACAGTGACTTGAATTTTTGAAGCAATCCAAAACTGCTCCAAGAGAAAAAGGAGGAGCAGGAAGAGTAGGAGAAGAAAGGCAACACCAGCAAAGAAAGGGACAGGACACACCAGTGCTTCAGTTTTGATGTTTCTCCTATGTAGAGCACTGCTTTAATCTCAGCCCCGTCACTGGGGCTTTTATAAAGCAGTGAGTAACAACTGTTCGCTTTATTTCATTTGTACTTTCAGGAGCAGTAAGCCCTGGGTAGATGGGGATGAAATCACACGCCCTGATGTATTTTTGTACTGATACAGACACTTTCTTTCTCTCTGAATATCAGAACACTGACTCTAAAGGAATCAGAACCACAAATGCAAGTGGAAGCTGAATTCAATCAGTAGAATGTCAGAGCATGTTGAAAACTGATGAATTGCCTACACAGAGACCGGAATCCTTGAAACCAGGGATCAGCTCTAAATTTAGGAGGCCTAGTGGAAATAAGATAAAATGTATATGTGTTGGGAAAAGTGAAAGGGCCTGAAATTTAACAGCAAATCCAAATACTCAAGCTGAGCAAATTACATGATTCTGACTACAGCTGGAAAAACTGTCTTTCTGCTAACTTGGTGCCTCTTTTCGGTCAGTCTCTGAAAACCTGAGAGTATACATAGACTAACTCTCTGTGTAGAAAAACTTGTTATTTCCACATGTTCTCTGAAATCAAGGCCTAAGATCTGACATAAAGCAGTTTTGTATCTGAATCAGCTTTATAAATTAGGGATGACAGATAAAGATATGAACAATAACCAACAGGCAAAGCAAACAAAGAAAAAAATCAGATGGGAAGAAACAGGAATGAAAATTCATCAAGAGTAAAAATGAAAAGTGATGAGCTGTCCAGGGGATAGGAACTCTCCATTTGAGGCAGAGGAAAAAACCATCTTCAGTGATTTGGGGTGCTAAGGTAGAAATTTTTCCTCTCTATAGTCTCTTTCCTCATGTGCCTGCCTAGTTGTATTAATAAAGAAAGAAAAACTGGATAGGGTATAGTTAAGACCTAGAAAGAATCACGACAAAAAAGTCGATAGTCACAGAAATAAGCTCCTACACTTTACCTTGATTTATAGAAAGAAACAAACAACCGAAGGCAGAAAAGAAAGTAGCTTCAAAATCAAGTAGTACTTAATAAAAAACATTATATGAAAAAGGAAGTTGTATCTGATTGAGTGCATTAAATCTTGCGCCAACTGCATATTATCTTTTAAAATATTACGATTACTATTATCATTTAACATTTAGGTATGTTAATGTCTTACTTAGGCTTTTAAAAACATTTCTACACATCAAAGTATTACTCTCTCCTCAAAGGTACCAGAAAATCAGACACATCGCCCTGTTAGGTATGTTCCAAGAAAAACTCCAAAACTCTCCCAATATGAAGAATTTTTGCTCCCTAACTTTCTCCAAATTACATCTAGTATCTGCAACAAGTTAGGAAAGTTACTCTGGAGAAATTCAGCTAACCTTTCACCAGCAAAGCAAACTGATGAACTTACATATTTAACTGTATCTTTGTCGTTCTTAGTTAGTTACCTCAGAATATTTTGTGAGTGCCCAGTAAGTGCTCAGTACAGTCTTGGTAACTTGATTAGCTATTTTGTCATCTTTTGCACCCATAAGACACAAGATGATTATGTAAAACATGTCAACAGCAAAATTTCTAGCTGCCTTGGAGTTCTGTCCTCATTCCTTTTCTCTTTGGTTTCAATACACTCTGTATGGGTAACATCACCCAGTCCTCTGACTGGGTGTTAAAACAGCCATATCTGTAAGGATGATACCAAGGCCTGTAACTCAAACCCAGATACCCCTTGAGAGGCAGACTCATAAATCCCACTTCCTTTTAAAGATCTCCACTTGAATTTCCTGTCAGTAACTTCAAACTTAGTATGCACAAGAGTAAAACTACTATCATTGTTCCCAAACCTCCTTTTCTTCCTCTTCTATCTGAGATTTTATTAACCAACAGTAGCCACCATCTTTTAAAGTGCTGCACTCAATATGCCAGCAAATTTGGAAAACTCAGCAGTGGACACAGGACTGGAAAAGGTCAGTTTTCATTCCAATCCCAAAGAAGGGCAATGCCAAAGAACATTCAAACTACCATATAAGTGCACTTATTTCACAAGCTGGTAAGGTTATGCACAACATCCTTCAAGCTAGGCTTCAGCAATACATGAACTGAGAATTTCCAGATGTACCAGCTGGATTTAGAAAAGGAAGAGGAAACAGAGATCAAATATTTTGCCAATATCCACTGGATCATAGAAAAAGCAAGAGAATTCCAGAAAAACATCTACTTCTGCTTCATTGACTATGCTAAAGTCTGATTGTATGGATCACAACAAAATGTGGGAAATTCTTAAAGAGATGGGAATACCAGACCACCTTACCTGTCTCCTGATAAACCTGTATGCAAGTCAAGAAGCAACAGTTAGAACCAGACATGAAACAACTGACTGGTTCAAAATTGGGAAAAGAGTACTACAAGGCTGTATGTTGCCACCCTGCTTATTTAACTTATATGCAGAGTGCATCAGTGAAATGCTAGACTGGATGAATCATAAGCTGGAATCAAGATTGCCAGGAGAAACATCAACAGCTTCAGATATGCAGGTGATACTACCCTAATGGCAGAAAGTAAAGAGGAACTAAAGAGCATCTTGATGAGGGTGAAAGAAGAGAGTGAAAAACCTGGCTTAAAACTCAACATTCAAAAAAACTAAGATCTTGGCATCTGGTCCCATCACTTCATGGCAAGTACAAGGGGAAAAAATGAAAGTAGTGATAGATATTATCTGGTGGGGCTCCAAGAATCCACCTGCAATGCAAGAGGCCTAGTTCAATTCCTGGATTGGGAAGATTCCCTGGAGAAGGGAAAGGCTACCCACTCCATTATTCTGGTCTGGAGAATTCCATGGACTGTAGTAGTCCTTGTGGTTGCAAAGAGCTGGTCACAACTGAGCAACTTTCACTTTCGCTTTCAAAATCCCTGCAGATGGTGACTGTAGCCATGAAATTAAAAGGCACTTGCTCCTTGGGAGAAGAACTCTGAAAAACCTAGAAAGAATATTAAAATGCAAAGACATCACTTTGCTGACAAAGGCCCACAGAGTCAAATTATGGTTTTTCCAGTAGTCATATACAGATGTGAGAGTTGGACTAATGGTCCAGAAGACTGAGCACTGAAGAACTGATGCTTTCAAACTGTGGTGTTGGAAAAAACTTGAGAGTCGCTTGCACTGTAAGGAGATCAAACCAGTCAATCCTCAAGGAAATCAATCCTGAATATTCATTGGAAGTACTGATGCTGAAGCTAGAGCTCCAATACTTTGTCCAACCGATGGGAAGAACAACTCACTGGAAAAGACCCTGATACTGGGAAAGATTGAAGGCAAAAGGAGAAGAGGGAGGCAGAGAATGAGATGGTTAGATACCATCACCAACACAATAGACATGAATTTGAGCAAACTCTGGGAGTAACGAAGGACAGGAAAATTTGGCGTGCTGCAGTCCATGGGATCACAGAGCTGGATACAACTTAACAACTGAACAACAGCAACAATACTATCTGTCCATCCAGTTGTTCAAGCCAAAAACATAGAGTTGTCCTTGACTCATCCCCTTTCTCACATTCATTTCTAACCCATCAACAAATGTGTTGACTCTAATCTTAGTACATCTGCAATCTGCCCTCTTCTGCTACTGGCTCCCTTGCTTAAGGTCAGAGTTGTCCTAACTGAATTACTACTAGAACCTCTTAACTTGTTTCTCTAGTTACCATTTCAACATAGAGCCACTAGGTCAAACAAGGGTTCTTGACCATTTTGTGCCATGGGTCTCTCGGGAATCTGGTGACTTCTATGGATGTCAACTTCTTAGAATAATGTTTTCAAATTAATATAGTTAAAACAGGATTACAAATACCATTGAGACCAATCTCCCTTTGAGAGGTTTGTGAAGCACAAATATGACAATGTCATTTCCCTGGCACATGGGACACCAACCACCACTGTTCACTATATACCACCTTAACCTTTCCTTTCCTACCTGACTTCATCCACATTGAATTCACAGTCAAAGCCACCATACTATCTCATTGCTGAGTCTTTGGACATGTTGGACTCTCTTGCATAAATGACCTTCATCTCTTCTTCACTACATTTTTCCTTCAAGAATTCACTCAGCCCAATAATTCTGGAGAAAACTCTAATTTGAAAAGATACACACACCCCAATATTTATAACAGAACTATTTATAATAGCCAAGACATGGAAGTAATCTAAATGCCCATGGACAGAGGAATAGATGAAGATGTGGTACATATATACAATGGAATATTACTCATCCATTACAAAGAATGAAATAATGCCATTTTCAGCAACATGGATGGATCTAGAGATTATAAAACTACGTGAAGTAAGTCAGACAAAGGAAGACAAATATGATATATTACTTATATATAGAATACAAAATATGATACAAATTAACTTATTTACAGAATAGAAACAGACTCACAGACTTTGAAAACAAACTTAAAGTAACCAAAGGGGAAGGGGGGAGTGAAAAATTAGGAGCTTAGAATTAGCAGATACAAACTACTGTGCATAAAATAGATAAACATCATATATTTAAAATCTTATAACTACTATATATCCAATGTCTTATAATAACCTATGATTCAAAGAATATGAAAAAATATATACTATATTATATATATATATATATAATCACTTTGCTGTATACCAGAAACCAGTAACACAATATTATAAATCAACTATAATCTAAAAAAAAAAAAAAACTCACTTAGCCCAGGTATCATCTCATTCAGGTACCACCTCCCTTCTCTGCTGGATATTTAACTCCTTGATGATAGGGTCCATGGCCTATTCATCTTTATATCCTTTCATAGCACTAAGCAAAGAGCAAACCCTCAATAAGTCTATGCTGCACACACAAGTGAATGAACGAACTTTCTATCTCATTTGCTCAAAGAAAACCTCATATTCTACAGACATCACCTAAGATGTTGTAAAGAACCTTCCCATTGTCAAAGCAGGAAAGCATAAAAAGAAATATATGAAATTTCTGCAATTCTACAAGGGAAAATCAATTAGCACATAAGTATTTGTAAAATAATGGCTAGAAACATCAATATTGAGACATTTGGATGGGGGAAATGTACCACCACCAGCATGCTGAGAGGTAAAGTTAATCTTGCACTTACTTCAGCTAGTCTTGAATGTTTGTGGACCACCTCTGTTTTATTCATTGGCGTGAGCTGTTGCAAAACACTTCGGCTATTTGTCAAAGCCCGTGTCAATCGAGCAAATTTTGTCCAACCTTAAAAATAAGGAAAGAAAGTCTCAGTTTTTCACACATAATGAATATAGAAGTCAATATTCTTGCTCATATTCAAGGGATCTCAGAAATAACATAAGTAATGAAAAGTTAGCACTTCATGCTAATGAAAATGCAGAACTATTGAAAAGTATCAACCTAAAGCATTTTATTTTTACACAGGCATCATCATATATTTCAAGTGCAGTTATAAAATAATAAGCAACTTTAAAAAAAATAATAATAATAAGCAACTTTTATGTGTGATCTTTGTGTTTTGTGCAAATCTATTAATATCGTATAGTTCAAGCAGCTAGGTGTCCATAAAATTCTATCCTCCCCCTTGCATTGTATAGGTTTGTTATTGGGAAACAGTTGCCCAGCCAGGAATGCAGTTTCCAGCATTCTTGTGCCTCTAGGTATGGGCATGTCTCTAGTTCTCACCAATGGAATGGGAGCAAAAGTGATGTGTGTCACTTCCACACATGCAACAACTTAAGAGGCAAGTGAAACTTCTCCATACTTTCTCTCTCCTTCTGCTAGCTGTATGAAAATGACAATAAGGCCCCAGGGGATGGCAAAGCCACTGAATCAGAGCACAGAAGAATGCCATATGCCAAGGATCAATTGCTTGGATTGTTATATGAGCAAGAAATAGGCTTCTATTGTGTTAAACTACTTAAGTTGGGGGGTATTTATTATAGAAGGTAGCATTACCATAATAAAAACAGTCTTATTGTATACTTATGTGAAGATATACATACATAAGAGAATAAAGTCCAACTTCAACAAATCTCACATACTGTAGTTCGTATCACACACCTCCATCTTCTTTGTAACATAGCAAAATGTTATTTCTCTCTTACTAACAATTTCACTGGTATTTAAAGATTATTTTGGGACTATATAGAATCTTTAATCATGTTTTCTAAAAGTGTAGTAACTTTAACTTCTGAGGGTAAGGAATGTGAATTTAATAAAAAAAGAAATTTCTTCCATTATTTCCATTATTAAAATCATTAATTTTTCATTATTAAGCTAATTAACTTTAAGGAAATGTCAATGAGATGTGACCAAGTGGAAGGAACAAACCCAACCAGTTTGCTCCTATCTCAATCAGCCTTTCTCTAGCTATCCCCAAAAGCTCTAATCTATTACAAACTCCAGTAAGATCATTTGATAATTTCCACATTATTACCTTTAACTAGGGTATTTACCAAACAACTCCTTAAAAATGAAAACTCGTGATGGTCCAATGGAATGACTCTAATGGAACTGATGAAATTTCAGACAATGTGACAAAAAATGAAGGAAGAAATCCTGAGTAGACACAACCAAATGTCTTTCAAGCCACACAAGGTAGATGACATCATACTTTACTGCCATTTTTCAATCTAATTCTGGCTTCATTTAGGCTTTATATTGGCCCATCAATTCAGCTCACTCTATGATATCAACTATTGGATTGGGGAAAAGAATAAACTGGTACTGGTTGATAGAAGATTTTTTATTCTTTTTCATTAATGGTGCTCATCCTAGTGACTAGAATGTTAGGTTTTGGAAATTGTATACAACCCTAAAGTTTGCCCTGTGCAATATGCTAGAAAAACAAGGAAGTACCAGATATGCTATCAACTCTAAGAACTAAACATCAACATAAAACACTATCAAGCAATCTATATCACCAACTTAGACTTTTCTTCCAAGTACTAGACCTATGTCTAATTGGCCATTGGTCACCTCTTACTCAGATGACTCTTAACATGTTCAAAACTGATCTTATCATCACCTTCTCCCCACATCTCCAACTCTGCTTTTATCGTGGATTCTTGGTCTCAGTGAATGACTCAACAATATTTCCAGCTGTCTGAATCAGAAACTTGATATTCACCAGCCTCCTTCACTATCACATCACACACACACACACACACACACACACACACACACACACACACATACACACACACACATCCAATTCCTTCCATAGATATCCTAAAATTTAATCTCCTTTCTCCATCTCTAATATGTCATGTCATATATATCATCTTTCACCTGAGTTAGACAGTAGCTCCTAAAAACTATAGTCTATATTCTGTTCTCTGACCACATATTTCCCACATTGATGCCATAGCTCTTTCTACAGCACAAGTTTTACTATGCCCTTCTCCCATTTTAAATTCTTTAAGAGATCCCTAAAGGCCTTCAGGATAACACTGATTATCCTTGGTATATGTATCATTTAGTCTCTGACCCTAAAGATTTGCTCTTCATCCATCTCCTTTTACTTCTCATACACACTCTGTATTCAAATCACTACCAAATTAAAATGACAAATTGAAAAACAAAACTAAATCCATTAGGAATTCTTTGTTCACCCTATGACATTCAATGCTTTCATGCTTTCACACGTTATAATCATGCTGCCTGCTTGAAATGCTTTTTCCCTTCCCATCATTCTGGCTAATGCTTACTGGTACCTCCAAACTCAAAGCATCCTGGGATCCACTGGAAGCTTCTTGGATGCACCCATGAGAGATATACTCTCCTTTGTGCATTCACACTATAGGATACATACCTCACACGGCACTAACAATACTAATGCAGTCATTGATGAGCATGTCAGTCACTCCCATTAAACTGCCATTCTTCTCTCCATTCTCAGAACTTGGTAGAGGCTTGCCATAAAATAGACCTTTAATTGACTAACTAATCAAAAGTTATTTGTAACTTTAAAAATAGAATTTAAAAATAAGCTGCATTTTTATTATCATGAACATTAACATGAAATATTGCCACATATTATCATCACTGGATTTTGGTTTGGTTTTTGATTTGTTGGGTTAAAATGATAAGGATGTCCTCAGATGACAGCAACTATATTGGCAGCAGGTATATTAAAATATTTCCTGTTGATCATTTCTCTTTTTACAGCAACTGAGTATTATAATTGCAGTGAATATTTTTAGAAACTTCCAAGTCAACATTGATTCAGTTTCCTTTCTTTTCTTTTTCTCTGGCTGAGCCACAAGTCTTGCAGGATCTTAGCTCCCTGATCAGAGATCAAACTCAGGCCCTCAACAATGAAAGCACAGAGTCCTAGCCACTGGACTGCCAAGAATTACTGCAAGTCAATCTTATACTAACTCAAGGTTCATATTTCTAAGATGAATAATGTTGCACCTATTAGTACATCTGATTATTGGATTAAAACAGAAGATAATTTTTATTCCCTGTGTGTGATAATGGTTTGTTCAGAAAATATTTTTAAAAAATTAAAGGAGACATCAAAGGAATAAATTCAGTAACACATGGAAGAATATAAATCATCAAATACCATGTGTTCACTCCTTTCCTAGGATAGTACAAAGGAGCAAATGCGGGAGGAAGGATAAACATAACAATGAATGCTTATCATCATCCTCTGGTTTTCTATTTCAAGAATCATGAGTACACACTACAGTTTTTTAATGTGGAAGCAGCAGTTCCTCATTTAAACATAAGACAATTGTGCCTGTGTATGTGTATCTCATCATACACATGAAGTCAACGTAATCAAGAACTATTTCATCCCTTTACCTTATTTCAATGTCCTGGAGGAAGACAAAATGTTAAAACTGTGAAAATAAAACATGGTAAATAGTAGAAAGAAACAGAAAGAAAAACGTTAATTCTTCATTCTGAAATTTTCACACAGTGTATTCTGAGTGAGACAACCCTTAAACATAGATGAAAATGGAGTTTACTGCATGATATGACTTTTAGGTGTCAGATTTTATTCTTTCTATCCCTGGTTGTCTAGTTCCACGACTGTCACATAGTGGGCACTAGACACATTTCTGAATGAATGAGAACATTTTAAAAAGTTAAATAGAAATTAACACGGCATCCAGATTATATGTATTAATAGTTAAAATTAGAATATAAAGAAGCAAATCTTCTGATTTTCTATGTTCAGCTCTTAGCAGATACTAATACAACTCTGTCTTGTGAAGGAAGGGCTTTGGGTTGGAGAAGCTAGAAAGGGTATGGTAGAGGGTTGAGGAGGAAGTGTAGAGGACTATAATTTTTCTCTCAAAATGAAAACTGGGAAGTTGCTAACAGAAAAAAAAAAAAAATGTGGTGACAATTGTCAAACTGACTCAGACATACTGAGAAAAGGTTTAGAAGGAAATATCAATACTTGGTAAGGATTCTTCCTAGAGAAAGCAAAGGCAGTTGTCTAATCATTTAACCATTTAAGCACTTCAATATCAAAATGCTCGCAGAGCTAGAAAACCAATGCAAAGCCAGGGAGTGTTTTGATTCGCATTTAAATCAAAGGGAGCACTCAAAGATGCACTCCCTAAATTGCTCAATGATCTTTTGTCTCTGGTGAGAGCTTTCTGGCAGTCCTCATTTCTAAACAGCATTATTTTCTTTATGCTGTCCCTCTGTCCTCACTCTCAGCAGATTACCTTATCAAATATATTATTGAAAAAACAGAAGAGAGAAGAAACACAACAGCCTTCAACCTCCGTTTCTGTTCCCTCCATCTCAAGTTCCACCCAACCATAGTAACTGATTCTTGCCTGTACCTTTATTATCTCAGAGAATTAGGCATTTGCTCTTTTCTGATGATCATGTATATATTCTACTTACGAACATTTAAGTGGCTTTTAGATTTTTCACTATCACTAACAACGCCACAGTGAATTTCCTTATACCTATATACCTTTGTGCTCTTGGATACATCTGGAATTGCCCGTGTGACTAAATGAATTAGTTTATTTGATCTGTCAGCAGCCCCCACTAAACAGTCAAACTTTGAAAAAGTTAAGCAGTCACACTGTCTAGGTCAGAGGGAAAAAAAGGCATATCAGCAGTTCTAACTTTCCCCAGCGATACATTTACTGATTTCACCTTTACTGAGACCTAACTGGTGTGACTGATTATTCAGCACAGTTCGCTGATGTTACTTAGATGTGGTCGATATGGGGTAATGTGAACAGACAGCTGAATATGAAGAGCCTAATACTTGCTCTATAAGTTGTTCATGGCATTATGAGAACATTTGTTCTCCTAAAAGCTTAGGATGCCAACTCCTTCTTAATAAAACATTAGTTTACCTCTATTGGGTTGCAATTAACCTCTTTGTCATGGACTGCCTAATCTTAAAAATAAAAGGAAGTCACAGAAGCAGTTCAATCAATCTACTAGATTGCAACACAAGATTCTAATCTATAAGAAAAAAGCTTAGGTAAACAATTATACTCTTGGCCAAAGAGACTGCATGGTATAATTACTCATATTTCATCTGTTGTTTCCTCTCTAAAGAAAACCATTGGCTTCCTACAAGGGGAAGGCTGCTATTTTTGCTGTTATTTTCATTCTACAGGAACTTTTTTTGTCTCAATTATTGGCACAAAGATGCCATAACTATTTGGCACAGGATATTTCACACTGTTAAGTGTCTTGGCAGTTTTTGAATCTGTTTGAAAATACTGTACTGTATAAATGGGCAGAGATTTGAACCATCGCTTTTAGAACACATATGGATAATCAACAGAATGAATTTCTTGGCTGTAATTTTTCCCAACTGTGTTATTATAAATGATGTATCAGGTACCAATGACTGGTAATCTGAGCAACAGTCCCAGGACCTCAGTATCAGAAACAAAAGATAACAAAAACACCTCTCCCTCCTTGAATTATCATCAGTAAATTCTGTTGATTCAAAACAGTACAGCCCTGTCGGAATCAGACTGTTCTCAACCTGTGCTTCATCTTTTAGGGAAAAAGGAGAGCAGAGGGTTTAAGGTGGCCAAACCCCAGTAAGCATCCACTGGAAAGGGATAAGGCAGCATGGTCCAATAGAGAGAACACTGGATTGAAAATCGGTCAGACTTTGAGTGTCAGAATCTTCAACAGCAAATGGAGGTAATAACACTAATTTTCAGAATTATAGGAATGAGCTATAAAGAATACAAAGCTCCTGACACATATTAATTGCTTCATCAAGACTGGTTTCTTCTCCTTCAATAGTTTCTGCTACCACTCATCATGTATATATAAGTTGACATCACCCAGTGCCATTCATTTTAAAGGCAGAAATTCATCTAGAATGAAGTGTTGGTGATCATTAAGATTCATTATGAGGAAGCACTACTCTCAAATTAGTTGGCTGCCATAACACTCTAGTTACCATTCCAGATACAACTTAGAAGTACAATTCACAGTTAGCCAATTTACTCATGTTTTTGACCTATATGTCTGAGTTTTTTGGTAAAAATACCAACATAAGCCAAAGGAGACTGATACCAATTTCAATGAATTTTGACACATTCTTAAAAGATATGGGCCTTTGTTCCAATCACTGCCCTTTTCCACATTAAAAAAGGTAAAATGGCCTTGTTCTGGAAATTTTTTTCAAAGTTATATCCTGGTTTTCCTATGTGTGGATTCACTTGTTTGTTCTGCATTTAAAACACTATTTTCTATATCCCCAGCCAAGCTTTTATTATTTAAGTATTGCTTCCAATTTTTGCAAACACCTTCAACCTACTCTGTTGCAAATATCCTCAGCTCCTTGATCCCTTCTCCCTGATCCTTGAGCCCCCTGACTCTTTTCATCTTGCTCACCTAACCAGATCCCAACTCTGGTTAGATCCAACTCACCTACTTCACCATCTACACACCTTTGACTATACTAGGGTGGAGTAAACACATAATCACACACATAGATATGAACGAAATGTATGGTCACAAATCTCACGTGGACCTCAGTGCTGCACTGAAAACCTGCTGAATTTCGCCTTAGCCACTCACTGCTCCTCTCTCTACACAACTGTTTCATATCTCCTCCTCCTCTCCCCTTCAAACCCTCCTTACTACCTCACCATCCTTACTCTCAGCTGATAACCACGTTTCCTCTTTTACTGAGAAAATAAGAGTAACCAGAAGAAAGCTTCCATTATATATCTTTCTTTTTTCACACCACCCTTCTCCCCATTAGGATATAATGGAAGGAACTTAGTATCTCCAAGACCTAGTTAATAGTGCCAGCACCATACTGTGTGCTCAGTCAGCATGCTTGGTTGGGGAAATATAAATAAATAAAATAAACAAAAAGAAAAAATACTCCTAGAAGAGTCACAAAAAGGCTCATGTTAAGTAACTCTGGTGCCCAAGGTTGAATCTAAAGTAACATTACTATATATGTAGAATCTACAAAAATGGTACAGATGAACCTATTTTCAAGGCAGGAAGAGAGATGCAGACATAGAGAATGGACATTGGGCATGGTGCAGGGCGGGGCAGGGTGGGGTGAAGAGAGAGAGAGAGAGATTAGGATTAACATATATACACCACCGTGTGTTAAATAGGTAGTTGGTGAGAAGCTTCTATAAGCACACGTTCAGCAAGGTGTTCTGTGATGATTTAGAGAGGTGAGAGGAGGCTGTGGGAGGGAGCTCCAAGAGGGAAGGGATGTATGTATGTATATGACTGATTCACTTGATCAAACAGCAGAAACTAACACAAAATGCAAAGCATTTATATTCCAATAAAAAAATAAGATTGCTGCCTCCATGTTCAATGATCTATATTTGAATCATATTGATACTCTGGTGTTATCATGAAATCTCATCTGCTCTTTCCCAAAAGTTCTATGGTCCCCTTTGCTCAAAAAGTTGAAAGATGCATTTTTGCACCAAATTTTCAAAATATACTTTCTGATATGCTAGTTTCATAGGGACAGTAGGATGATTGCTTAATGGCATAAATATTTTAGTTCTATTGAATTTTTCATATTAAATTTACAGCTCACATGAATAATAGAAAGTAGCTCATATACACCATTCACAGTTACATTGTGCAATACTGTTTTAGAAATCTGTTATGTATCTGAAAGGTGTGGAGGAGTCTCAAAATGAAAATCTATTTAAAATAAGCTCTTCCACTACAAATTCTGGTTTGGGAAAGAGATATTTTACTCTAAGGTTTTCACAATGAGGTTTGATTTTCCGTATAAACTTTAATTTACAGTTCTATCAAACAGATTACTCAAAAATCAAGTGGTCTAAGTTGTCTCAAGTTTATTTAAATGGAGTTCATTTTTGTAAGAATAAAATAATGCATTCAAAAGAGAGAGAGCTCTATGAGTCTGATGAAAGGATGCAGAGAGATGGATGTAGAGGCAGATAAATGGAGAGCAATTAGCTTGAGAAATAAAGGTCAGTCTTTCAATATGAGCACCCTTTCTCCCAACCTCATTGTAAAATGCTGCCAACTTTTAGTTTCCATAAACAGCTACCACCATTAATGCTCAGCAGGTCAAACCTGTGAGAAAGCACTGTACTTTTCTTGGCCAACTTTACCTGTGCCATGAAGTCAGTTAAAGTGAATGAGAAACACAATAACCATTAAATATGGAAGTTAAAAATGTATAAATATTTTTGAGGGGAAAAGTCTGTGGTTTTTTACTCAGTCTGGCTATCATTCATGTATGAAGGCAAGTAAAATTCACCTGAGGAATATGTTGGGTCACAAGTCATATGCCAATCATTTATCTTTTATTTTAGAATATAGCACTTTACCAAAATTTACAAACAATTCACTGAAGCTCAATATTAAAAAAACAAATGATCCAATCAAAAAATAGGCAGAAGACAAGAATAGATATTTCTCCAGAGAAGACATACAGATGGCCGGCCAAGAGGCACATGAAAAGATGTTCAACATCACTAATTATTATATGTGAAAAACAAATCAAAACTATAATGATATATCACCTCACACTTGTCAGAATGACCTTCATCAAAGTCTACAAGCAATAAATACAAACAAGGGTGGGGACAAAAGGCAACTCTCCCATTCTGTCAGTGGGAATGTAAATTGGTGCAGCCGCTATGGAAAACAGTATGGAGATTCCTTAAAAAACTAAAGAGAGAGCTACCATGTAACCCAGCAATCCCACGCCTGAGCATATATCAGAAGAAAAACATGCTTCGAAAGGACATGTGCACTGCGATGTTCACTGAAGCACCATTTACAATAGCCAGGACATGAAAGCTAAAAGTCCATCAAGAGATGAATGAAGATGTGGTGTAAATATATATATATATTTTATATATATATATATATGACTATAACTCAGTCATTAAAAAGAATGAAACAATGCCATCTGTAGCAACATGGATGGACCTGGAGATTATCAAAATAAATGAAGTAAGTCAGACAGAGAAAGTCAGACAAATATCATAAGATATCACTTATATGCAGAATGTTTAAAAATGATACAAACAAATATATACAAAACAGAAGCAGACTAACAAGCTTATGGTTACCAGGGGGAAAATGTAGAGGGAGGGACAGATTGGGAGACTGACATGTGCACATTGCTATATTTAAAATGGATACCAATAAGGACCTACTGTATAGCATAGGGAATTCTGAGCAATACTTTGTAATAAATTAAATGGGAGAAGAATTTGAAAAAGAATAGACATGTTTATATATAACTGAATCACTTTGCTGTATACCTGAAACTATTAATAACACAACATAGTTAATCAACTCTACAAATATATCATATATCATTTTATTTTAGCATAAAATAAAAATTAAATATATATATATGGCACTTTAAGATACAGACAGCTGTGAGCTGCAGGTTTTTCATAAATATTTCTTGTCAAGTTAAGGAAGTTCCCTATTCCTACTTTGCTGTGAGTTTTTATCATGAACAATTATTGGGTGTGGCGAAATGCTTTTTCTATGCCAACTGATATGATCAAATCAATTTTCTTCTTTAACCTGATATCAATACGATGACTGAGTGAGAGGTTTTTGAATTTTGAAACATCTTTCCATGTGGAATAAATCTCACTTAGTCATTAAGTGTAATTCTTTTAACACACCCTCGCAATCTATTTTTGTTGAGGACTTTTATATCTACATTCACGAGAAATGTTGGTCTGTAATATCTTTTTCTGGTTTTGGTATGATGGAACAACTGGCTTCATAGAATGAGTAAGGAGAGTTTTCTCTACCACTGTTTTCTGGAAAAGACTATGAATTCACCAATGAAACTATCTGCACTTCTTATTTTGGAACTGTATTAATTATTAGCTTATTTAATAGATATAGGACAATTCAGCTTATCTATTCCTCCTATTATGAGTTTTGGTAGTTTGTGTCTTTCAAGGAATTGGTCCATTTTAACTAAGTTATCGATTCAGTGGCTATCAAATCACTCAAAGTATTTCTTTACGTGCTTTTATGCTCATGGGATATGTAGTGATGGCCCTTCTTTAATTTCTGGTAATGGTAATTTGTGCCTTCTCCCTTTTTCTTGGTTATCCTGGCTAGAGGTTTGCTAACTTTAACATTCTTTTCCAAGAATCAGCTTTTGGGTTGCAGTGATTCTCTCTAATTTTTTTCTATTTCATTGATTTCTACTCTAAGGTTTATTACTTCTTGTCTTCAGCTTGCTTTGGTTTAAATTACTCTTCTTTGTCTAGTTGCCTAAGGTGAAAGCTTAGCTATTTAGTTTCATATCTTTCTTCATTTCAAATATATGCATTTAATGATATGCATTTCCCTTTAAGCACTGCTTTTACATCTCAGAAACTTGATATGTCATATTTAAATCTTCATTTAGTTCAAAATATTTTTATAATTTATCTTAAGACTTCTTCCTTGACCCGTGGGGTATTTAGAAATCTGTTAATTTCCAAATATTTGGGGATTTTTCCACCTGTCTTCCTCTCATTGATTCCTGTCTTAGCTCCACTGTGATCTGAGAACATACCTTGCAACATTTATACTCTTTTAAAGCTTTTAAAGTGTGTTTTATGGCCAGAATATTATCTGTCTAATGAATGAGAAAAATATGCATTCTGCTGCTGTTGGATGGAGCACCTTGAATTTGAGAAAAATATGCATTCTGCTGCTGTTGGATGGAGCACCTTGAATTTCAAAACAAAGGTGAAATAAACCTAAACACTATTAGAAAACTATTCTGTTAAAAATAGTATTACAATATATCCTAAACTTCCTAGATACCGGGTCTACAAGTAAAATCAGAGCAACAGATAGTACAAGTTGAAAAGTGAATACTTTATTTGAAATTTCAGGAGATGATTTTGTATACACATTTTCAGAAATAGTCACAATGAATTGCTCTCTGTCACACTTTAAATGATCTGCACTTCATAAAATTTTCCTCTTGCAATTTGATCCTAAACAGAAACTGAGCATACACACACATACATGAGTGAACATATGATACATGTATACACACACACATATATATATACACATGTAATTTTTCTCTGATTATGATTACAGTTGAAAAGATTAAAATTGCTGTGCCAGTTTTTTTTAAGAGGTAAAAAAATGCAATGTTTGTTAAATGAAAAGAAAACATTCCATTTTTAGTCTCCTAAGAGATAATTAAAAATACCATTTCATAAAAACTTCTTCTAAGGGTATTTAAAATTCTTCATTTATATGACATCAGTTTCTAATTTAAAAATAATTAGAGAGAATAAAATGAGAGTAAATTACATATAAAAGGGGATAGAAGCACATACCACTCACTAATGTCTTCTATAGTAGTCTCTCTGAATATTATAGTCAATAAGACTCAAATCAGAATGTTTGCATTTTACCAGCCGCTTTCTGGATGACAAAATTGTTCACATAATTAAACAACATCTACCCAAGAGAATCTACAACAACTAAATAAAGGAAGAAATGTAGCCTGAAAAAGTCAGCTATTCATGCTCTAATCAATATAACAAAATTCAATCAACTAATCAACTGTGCTCCAATAGGACTTCACCAAACAACCCCACAAGCTGTTATACTTTTTGTTTCTAAGTCTCAGTATGATAGAAGATGTTGAAATTTCCATATTGACTCAAAATTTATAATGCTCCGTGAAATCTCTTCCTTATAGTTCACCTCAATTTCTCTTATAACAAGTTAACCACCTAATATTTCAATGTCCTATTTCCATTCAAACTATATGATTGAATAAAATTGATTCTGGACAATTACTAGAATAAATATAAAGCCAAAGAAAGGCTATGTAGTAAAATCTTGTTTTAAAAGTTCAACCCATGGATATTGTTAAAATAATAATACTATATTTAAATGACCTGCTAATCCTTAAGTATGAAGGCAAGGGTGGGATGTTCTGAGAGAACAGCATTGAAACAAGTATACTATCAAGGGTGAAACAGACCACCAGCCCAGGTTGGATGCATGAGACAAGTGCTCAGGGCTGGTGCACTAGGATGACCCAGAGGGATAGGATGGGGAGGGAAGCGTGAGGGGGGATCGGGATGGGGAACACATGTAAATCCATGGCTGCTTCATGTCAATGTATGGCAAAAACCACTACAATATTGTAAAGTAATTAACCTCCAACTAATAAAAATAAATGAAAAAAGAAAAAAAAGAAAATTACCTTTTGTTGAATCATCCTCTATTGGCTGTTTAAACAACGTAATATCCTTGAAAGTGCAAAGGAACAAAACCACCTTTTCATGTTCATTTCTTATTGGTGCAATTTGCATATAAAACCAAACAGGGGTTCCTGTAAAAGAGAGAAAGGACAACAGCGTGATGCAGCCACCACAATGATTTGGTCTCCTGCTTTCCCTTCTCCTTCAGCCACAAACTGCTATGGCAGGAATCAGCACCAAAACAACAGTATTTTAATTACTGAAAAGAATCAGTATAAAGAATCGGCCAGCAGTGAGGGAGGCCTGGGTCAGGACAATCCCCTGAGTCAGGAAGATCCCCTGCAGAAGGGAATGGCTACCCACTCATGTGTTCTTGCCTAGAAATTTCCATGGATGGGGAGCCTGGTGAGCCACAGTCTCTGGGGTCACGAAGAGTTGGACATGACTGAGGGACTAACACGCCCACGTTTCTTTCAGTGTCGCCTTTAGATCTGGGTCTCTACACCACTGCCGCTTTCACCAGCTCCCTTCCATGTTCTCACCAGGTGTGAGCATTCCCATGTGCTTCTCCGTGTTACATCAAGAAGTGTTTCCAGTCGACTTCAACATCAATACCTGATGCTTTGATAAGTATTTCTCTTGCAGGAACTTCCGAATTGCTGTTTCTACCTCAAGGTTCTCTCATCAGTCAAACAGACTTAAACTCTTCCGCTTTGACCACATCCCCACATCAGAGAGACAGGATGTCAGCAACATTACAAGTCTGATATACAAAAAGTTATACCTGAAGACTTTAAGGCAGTGTTAAAGAAAAAAATGTCCCCAGGCCTTGAAAGTCTCACACCTCTTCATGAGACACTGCTTCCAACCTCCTTGCTCAAAGCATGAGCCTGGACTCTGTCACAATGATCTTCAAACAATATAGCTCCTGCAGACTTCAGAACACACAGTGTTTTAAAGTATTCAAGCCTTAGGATTTGGACAAATCAGAAATTGGCATTACATCAAATAATAAATATTTGAAGACACAAGAAATGCCTTCAAAGGAGTAATTACTCACTAAATGATAAAACACTGAGGGAATTTTCCATCAGAATCAAAATGATGCATTTTTCATTACAGTCTTTCCAAGCCACAGTGCAGTAAAGCCTCTCTGAATATTCTGTTTTAAAGACATATGGTCTTTTGTCAGGTTTAGGATTTGGGGAGTGAGATGTGCAGCTGTTAATATTTAATCTTTAGAGGAAAGATTTAGCCTGTTAGTGACTTTCAATGAAAACCCATAAGAAGCATCTCCATATCTGTGGTCAAAAATTGTCCGGTGATAATATAACCATAAAAGGAAATTTGCCATTTACACAGAATAGGTGACTTGACTACTGGATGCTAGAAGTCAAAGAATTCCAGAGAAGAGGTTTTTATAAATATTCAGTTCTGACAACCAGGTCCTTTGCAACCCCAGGGAGCCTACAGAAGGACACAGTCTTTTCCAAAACGATTACAGGATGAGACAGGGACCTCAAAAACAATCCCACCATCTCCCAGAAAGGCTTGTTCTTTGTTTTCTGCTTCTTATTTTACACAGTGTGTCCATGAACTGTGAGTGATGTGCACAGTTTGACAAATCACCAGACCCAGATGCTTGCAGATACATGGCCTGTGGCTGTTCCAACACAGTGAGCTTGAGGCAGTAGGTCACAAACAGAGAGAAAAGGGCATTAAAAATAAGTCGTTTTCCAAGGTCTGCTAGAAATCTAAACAGAAAGAGGTGATGTTACAGCTCAGACCTTCCAAGGAAAACAGCAACTTTTCAAATTTCGGCATTGAGTCAGAGCTGTTGTTAAAATTGCTTTCAGAAATCACAGTATACTTTTTCCAAGTTTAGTCACAGGCTCAGATTTCTCCAAGGAGGCTGAGTTTTGCTGCATGGGTGGTGAATATCTATATTCTGGATTTGAGTTCAAGGTGATGGAAAGTCTGGGAGAGTTAGGTAGAGAGACCTGTAGCTGCTGGAAACTCAATGCAGTGCCCTGGCATTGATTATTTTGAGTTGCCCTAGCTATCGCAGTTCTGCGTTTGTGCAAACAGAAAGATCCATTTTCAGTCATCCTCCCAGAGTCACTGCATTTTTTCTCAACAGTATAAGCAACCCGCTATAATCAGAGCAATGGGCCTAAAGAATTGAGGTTGCAAGCTGAAATGTCAATTGTGATACATATTAAACCAGATATCTCAACCTCCCCATTTGCAAATGGTGTTTAGCTAATTATTTAATGGAAGTGTTGGGAGGACTTGGCATTCAGGCCAAGATTTTGGCATTCCCAAAACAGCTCTCTACAGATGTGTGAATTTTTCTAAAATTAAAAAACATCATAAGAGCACAATTCTTTCAGTTGATGTTCAGAAGTCTTTAGCTAACTACCTACAAGATTGTTTAAAGCTGCTTTTAAGTATAGTAGAACTCCATTATAGCGCATGGACAATATCTATTCTTCATATTAAGGAAAAAACTCAATGCAGATACTATCCAGAAATGACAGGAGTTTTAATACAGAGTGCTATGTGCCATAACTCCTACTGACTCCAAACAGACAACTATGCATATATAAGTTATCTGAAAAGAACCAGATAGGCCTGAACAAGGGCCAGACAATTATTACAAGCTATTAAAATAAAGCAAACTATCCAAACCACCTTCATAGGAAACTTTGAGAAATGAAATATTAAAGTTATTGCTAACACGATTTAAAGGATATAAACAAAACAAAATTTCCACAAGATATTTTTGAGACAATCAGAAACTATGGATCTGACTTTGAAGCTTTAAAATCAGAAAAAAAAAAAAAAAAAGATTATTCTGTTCAAATCTCAGGGTAAAAATGACTTTAGTGAAGTAAAAGTCACTCAGTTGTGTCCAACTCTCCGCATGCCCATGAACTGCACAGTCCATGGAATTCTCCAGGTCAGAATACTGGAGTGGGTAGCCTTTCCCTTCTCCAGGGCATCTTCCCAACCCAGGGATCAAACCCGGGTCTCCCACATTGCAGGCGAATTCTTTACCAGATGAGCCACAAGGGAAGCCCAAGAATACTGGAGTGGGTAGCCTATCTCTTCTTCAGCGGATCTTCTCGACCCAGGAATCAAATCAGGGTCTCCTACATTGCAGGCAGATTCTTTACCAACTGAGCCATCAGGAAAGCCCCTAAAATGATCTTAGTAATATGGAATAATATTAAATCATTTGCTAAACTTGAGGTATATACTGAAGTCATTCAAGGGGTAACAACCCTGTATAAAAATGAAAGGGGGCATTCCCTGGTGGTCCAGTGGTTAGGACTCTACACTTCCACTGCAGGGACATGAGTCAATCCCTGGTGAGGGAATTAAGATCCTCCCTTGCGGTGAGGCAAAAAGAAAGAAAGAAAGGGAGTTTTGGCTACAAAATATCAGTATGTGTTTGGATCTAGTGAAAAAGCCCATAAAGCACCTAGAAACTGGCTTTTCTCTTATAGAAGGCAGAGCTGATTATTCAGAATGGATTGTTCTCTAGTTGACAAGCCAATAGACATTTGGATATGATGTCAAAGAGAAATATATTTTCAGTCTTGATTCTATAATGAAAAATAAGATGACAGAACATTCCTTAGGTAAAACCACTGAAACTAATTCTTCCATTGCCAATAGCACCTGGTAATGGGAACTTCACTACTAATGTGAAGCAATGCCTATGGTTGTCGTTATCCCTATGATGGCCTATTAATAAAAAGAAAACCTAAATATTCAACAGAAAACAAATGATTAAGGTACAATGGAGAGGATAAACTATGCTTCACAAAACCCAACCAGCACTAAACTTGGTACAAGCATTTCCTGTTGAAGCTAGAATACTTCCTGAACTGGGGAAGAATTTAGTAACCATCAATTTTCACTAAAGATAATAATTGGCTTTGCTATCATTTAACCATTAACACTAAATAAGCTGACTCATCTTATGCAGTGACTGTTCTTTAGAAGAAAAAAAAAGGGGGCCCATTTGGAAATGCAGCAAAAAAGAAATAAAGTAATGACTATTCATTAAAAACAAATTAGAAAGGAGACTTGGTTGATGAGTGTGTTAGTTGGTTTTTTATTTGTTGTTTGTTTCCTCCAAACTCTATTGGAGAGTCTCATCAAACTCACTCATATTTACCTAAGACCCATATCATGACTTATTATGTGATTATATAATGGACAACTGACCACTCATACCTCCCATCATTAGACAAGAGCACATACAATCAATACAAAGCTACCAGATGTGAATGGTACTTTCTGAAAGTAACAACTATTCTCACCAGTCTTCCCACAAAGCAGTCTGGTCTAGCAAACAACCATACTGGTGAAGATTTACCGCAGGTAGACACCATATACTCACATGTCATCTATGTATATGTTGAAAGATAACATCCTCACTGATAACAATCCACTTTCCCTTTAACCATAAGAAGAAATGAACGAATTTCTCAGTCTTTTTTTTTCCTTTTTTCTTTTTCATTTATTTTTATTAGTTGGAGGCTAATAACTTTACAATATTGTAGTGGTTTTTCTCAGTCATTTTTAGCTGCTGTCACATAACTATAGGATCTTTACCATGGGTATTAATCACAAACCAACCTGCCATCTGACACACAAAAGAAATCACATTCAAAACGCATTATCTTTTTCTTTCATTCCTCAAAAGATTGTTTTTCATAAGCATTATTTATTAATTTTGCTATCTAATTTTTACAAATACCTCCTGCCAAGAGAAGCAATAAATTTTTTATATTTCTCTACACTATAGCTTAGCTACCACTTACCAATATATAATATTAATAAGGAGTTGACATATCTTATTGATGACTTAGATACCTACTGTTTTTCTTGTACAAAAGAACTTCAAAGCAGTTTGACTCGTAGTTGTCAAAAGTCTGCCTGACTTTCTCAATGGTTTTTTTGTCAGTCAATTCTCCATACATAAAACTGGAAGAAAAAAAAAAAAAACACCAAACAATCCATTTCAGTTTGGGGTTGCTTTTCAAATGCTACACAAAATCATATACTTGTCTTTTTTAAATTAAGTATTCAAAGTTAGTTACAAAATAATTGCTTCCACAAAATGAAATAAAATATTTAAACCATGTTTTAATCATGACTATTAAACTCTTGCTAGAAGCTAGCTTTTTAAGTGATTTTGAACATATAGTGAGAAAGAGTAAGAGAGAAAAAAAGTCCTTACTTTACACAAGTCCAATATGCATCAATTTTAGTTACTTAAACATTCCTGTTGTTAAATAATACCAGTTTCCCAACAACACAGTTCAAATTTTGGTTTTCATAGTATATTAACTATGATTGATACCATAAAGTATAAACTTTGCTGCTATATCATCAGTCTACAAGTCACGAATAAATAACAGGTACACATAACAATCAGTGATCAATTTCACTACTTGCTTTAAAGCCTGTCAGAATTATAGTGCATCCACTACTCAGCTCATGCATAGACAGCAAAGTGTGCAGCTGTGCTGCCTCCTCGTCTCTCAGTGGTACACTCATGGGACATTTTACAAAAATGGAGAAATAAAAGCAGGAATTCACCATCAAAGATTAAAGCCCACCAAGAAATGTAAAGTGATCATGGTGGAGGTGAAATTCAAATTAAACATAAAAGAAGTTATTTCTTCTGAAAGAATGGTGGGATGTTGACACTGCTGTACTTGAGAGACTTGAAATATGCAGCCAGAGGAACCTAGTGAGGACAAACCTACCAACATAAATCAGGAAAAGGATTGTTGTAAAAAAGACCAATGTTTCCAAGGGGGAAAAAACCCTTCACATTAAAGGAGTACTAGGAAGTAATTCACAGTACTGAAAGTAAAAGGATAAAGTTGAAGAGGATTCAAACTTAAAAGAAGTACACTGTTTGCTAAGAGGTAGAAAAAATGCTCTCTTCATATCATAAAATATATTACAAGAATGCAAGAATTGTTCAAATGACTTATGGTAGGTTTTTGCAAAGAAATGAAACACTTTAATCTCAATGTTTCTAATGTTATAGATCACTAAGTAATGTACTAAATAAATATTAGTGTTACTACTCTTTTCATTTCCCTGCACTTAAAACCAACAGGAAGAGATTTTTTATTTTAATGCTTTGACAAACATTGTTAAAGGTCATGGAACAATCATACTTTTTCATTGAGTATTAAGATCACACTACGTGCTTTCAGCTTATATGATTTTTTCACATTCCTATACTACAATGAAATGTGAAGATTCAGTATTATACACATTACTGAATTGGCATTCTCGTTACTTATGAGGATTTTTTTGAAATACATACAAGTAGACCTAACAGAAGGAAAATAAGAGAAATTGAAGGAAACATATGCTATTACTGTGGCTAGAGGAGCATAAAAACAGAGATCAAAGAGTAAACTTCCACATCCCACAAACATTTCCTAACATTTGAAATTACCTGTTTTTTTAAGAGAACTTCACCAAAAGTCTGCAAATTAAACAGAACTCAGTCAAAGGAGTACAAGACTCTAAAACTAACCTTGATGCTTTTGCAAAATCATAAGCTGTGCATATGGTTTCAAATACCTAGTTCTACTGGTTGCTATGATTGTCCACATCATTTCTTCCACCAGGAAAAATATGTGTGACTTGACAGTTTTTGAAACCTCAAGTATATGTTTGTCATTGCTTTTCTTAGAATTTTCAAGAAATTAACTTATTAGCCAGCAGTAAATCCAAGTGGGGTGGGACCCGAAGCCTATATAGCTCTAGAGGCCCTCTTTAAGGAGCAGAATATTAAATTTATAAAACAAAATTAAGTACAGAGCCTTGAAAGTCATACACTCACGGAAAGGCATAAAGCTTAAGGTCTTTTATCTTCATAGGAAATCTGCTTCTGAATATCTCAATCTAGAGTTTACAACATGAAAAGCATAGTTTGTTAGCAAAACCCAGCAAAACTAGCAGGATTCAACAATGATACCATATCACAGCTAAAAATTACAGAGTAATGACCCATCTTATGGTAACACCAACCTGAGCAACTAAAATTCTAAAAACTAAAAAATTACTGATAGATGAAGCTGAAAGTGTTAGTAGCTCAGTCGTGTCTGGCTCTTTGTGACCCTGTGGACTGTAACCCACCAGGCTCCTCTGTCCATGGAATTCTCCAGGCAAGAATATTGGAGTGGGTAGCCATTCTCTTCTCCAGGGGATCTTCTGGACCCTGGGATCAAATCCTGCATTGCAGGCAGGTTCTTTACTGTCTGAGCCATCAGGAAAGGCCACTGATAGATGTGGCCAACCAAATGTTCTCCAATCTGTATCCTGAATTTTCAATTACTTTTATTTTTTATTAAAAAGGAATAGTTAATTGTCATTATAATATTAAATAAGCAAGAAAATCTTAGAATAGGATGACAGGTTCTAACTCCATAATCTTACAGCCAGACTAGCCCATGATGCTTCAGAGGGCAATGAAAAGCCACTGTTCCTGTCAAAGCCTGACTTACCACCATGTGAGTTTTATGAAAATCTCCTGAGGGCGTCACAATTAAATTAGAATTTCTCAGTTAAAGTGAAGAAAGTCACCCTCCTTTCCTCCACCAAAACAAAACGCTAGTTTAATACTGCTAATATCTTTTCACAGACAGGTAAACTTTTTATTGACTGATATTTTTAGTCTAAAGATTCTACTAAAGAGAAAATATTAAAACACACAAAAACAAAAAGTATGATATGAGTAATTAAGCTACTAAATGCTTGTGGTCTTTAAGAAAAGAAAAAACATTTACTCCTATTACTAAATGTCGGAGTCTATGATTCAATAAACCAAAACACAATATTCACAATTGGCCAACAAAAAAACATGAAAAAGAAATCATCTAAAATCTAACAAGGAACTAGAATAAAGTTGGTGAAAAATTAACTCTAATAGGATTAAAGATAAATTACAACTCAAAAAAATTCAAAGAAACCATCTTGGAAACTGATGTAACAGTAACACTTAAGAAGAAATACAAGTTTGATTCAGCTAAAATTCTAAAGAGGTGAAAACAGCAGTTTCTCAAATAAACTCTGAAAATTCTATAACCCATTCCTCTTTAGCTCTCCCAAAACTAAAATAGCCTGTTCTAAGAAAAATAAGGGCATTTTAAGAAAAAAATGCCAGGTTATTATACTTTGAATAATTTTTCAAAAATAATATTTTATATCTTATATTGTTTCACTCATATTTTTATTTCAAGCTTATTAAACTATGTATTTCCAGTGACAGAACACATATTTTAAGCAGTAAAATGCAACAGTTAAATAATAAAAGGTATTTCAAAATGACCCAAAAGAATGTCTGAAATGTATTATCCATTCTTCCAAGGCAAGTGTTCTAGAAAGTAATTCAAACTTTGAAAGTATTTCCAACCAGCACTGTCCAAACCAAAATGACTAGACCAGTGCTTCTGCCTATACTATGGGTACTCTGGGTATGGCATATTTGCTTACTTGCTCAGTTTTCCTTATGTGTAAATGCTGAATTTCTTTACTGAGGTTTCCTGCAACATGACTCCAGATGACTGAAGCTCAATGCAGTCTTTGAATGGTTAATGGTATTTGAATGAAAACAAGATTTAGAAATGATAATCATCAGACTTTAGAAACCATATATCTATAAAATAACTTTATACAGCTTTTATGTATCTTATTGACTATCCTCCAGGAATATATAATGGGAATATTAAAAAACTATAGAACTTCAAATTACTCTATTGAATCACCAAACTCCCTTCAGTAATGATAAATGACTTCCGCAACTGCACTGTTGTCTTATTGGACAGAAAATAAAATTAGGTGCACAGAGCAGTCTATCCCTGCTATATTATGGAGCAGCCATGATATAACAGAGGACCACTGCACTTAGAGGACCACTTATAAACTGTATAATCCATGGCCAAGTTGTTTAACTTCTCTTAGTTTTTTCATCCATGAAAAGTGAAAATGTTAATTGCTCAGTCACGTCCAACTCTTTGTGACCCTATGGACTGTAGCCTACCAGACTCCTCTGTCCATGGAATTTGCCAGGCAAGAACACTGGAGTGGGTAGCCATTCCTTTCTCCAGGGGATCTTCCCTATCCAGGAATCAAACTGGGGTCTCCTTCCCTGCAAGCAGATTCTTTACCTTCTGAGCCACCAGAAATGATAATGTTAATATAACTCAGACAGTGAGAATTAAAAAGGATAATGTACATGAAGCTATAAATTATAATGTTCTATACAATCACTGAATTATTACTGGAATGCTTCTCATGGGTGGGGTTAGAAGAGGGCCCTTCCAGCCCCAACCCTACTCCCCTGATCCTTTACAATTTGAGGGCAAGAGCTGGTTCATTCCTGCTACTGGGCAGAATCACTGTGTCTGAAAGAGATACACACATCATTTTGTGTGTCTTCTTTCTTTGTGAGCCCATGACATTGAGGTATAAATTCACCCACAGCCTGCTGCTGGATCCTTTGGCCACTCATCTTGCCATACAACTAACTTGAGGGAAGAGCTGATCTTGGGAGTAAGAGAGATTTCCTGAAGGCTAGCTTGGGCCATGCCCAGCTTGCCTGAGCATTTGGCAGTGTATCTTTCATGTACCTCCTACCCCGGAAACTTCTAGGGACCAGTGGCTTTGCTTTATAGCAGGATTGACTTATTTTGGGATCCCTTGTTCTGCCATCATAATCTCACAAACGAGCCTCATTATGATATCAGAAAGGAAGGATGGCTACCGTGTTGACAGACTTCCATGGGAGAAAGCAGAGCGCACAGTGAGAAAACACATAAGCTAATCATAAATACTGCCTATCTATCTTAACCTACTAATGGTCAACAATGTGAACTTACTGTATAGCTCCGGGAACTCTACTCAGGGCTCTGTGGTGACCTAAATGAGAAGGAAATCCACAAAAGAAGGGATATATGTATACATAAGGGCTTCTCTGGTAGCTCAGACGGTAAAGAATCCGCTGTGATGCAGAGCTGATTCACTTCACTGTACAGTAGAAACTAACAGAATTGTAAAACAACTATACTCCAATAAAAATTAACTTCAAAATATCTGCTAAGGGTTAACAATGTTCTTGGACTAAGCACATAAACATTCAGTTCCCACAGGTAAAGGATAATATTACATACAGGCTGTAGTTCACAGCCTAGCAAATGCTTCATCACAGAAACCACACATAGTGACTTAAAAATATGTGGTCTCCACCTCAGAATCAGCCACAAAAGTAAAATCATCATGAAAGTTAATCACAGGATGGGCTGAAATCTATAGTCAAAGGATCAAGAAGAAGTCTAAGAGCGAGTGAGGAGAAGGATTTAGAAATAAATAGGAACAACTTTCAAAATCTGAAAGAAGTAATTTCATAATAAATCAAAGCATTACATACTTTCTACAATGGATCATAAAAGGTTTCATAGCCCATTAATTTATATGAGCTTAAAAGGATTTAGATCGCGTCATAAAAGGTAAATCCATGACATGTAATTAAGGGAAACTAGGAGTAGAATCAGACATCTCTAATGTTCAGAGTGTGACATGATCACTGAGGCACTCTGCCCTCCAGTACTTTTCTCAGTGTGAAGCAG
Organism: Muntiacus reevesi; assembly: GCF_963930625.1. NCBI lineage: Eukaryota > Metazoa > Chordata > Mammalia > Artiodactyla > Cervidae > Muntiacus > Muntiacus reevesi. The sequence goes on from NC_089255.1 coordinate 72,360,067, forward strand.
AGCCCTCAGCCAAATGGAAAGGACTAACTGACATCCATCATGTGGAATGTTCTCTTGTTGACTGAGGTAACCCTGTGTTAATAAAACTACTTGTGAAAACAAAGTGTCATTTAGCATTTCTGCTTTATTGTCTAATCTGATAGCCTGGTTAAGGATTATTAATGTGCCTTCATGGGGGGAAAAAATTGTATTCAAATGCATCTGTCTACTCCTATCCTCCCTACCTATATGATTGGTCTTCCCACCCTTCTATCTTAAAAAGTAAAAATAAATAAAAATAATTTTTAAGAAGCAGAACAGGCTTTTAAAAGGCTCAGATTAATCAAAAGTAGAATGCTAAAGTGGTTTTCACCTGAACTATGACAGTATGTCTCTAATGTCAGGGCTTTATAAGGGTCCTGAGATAAGATCAGGCGTTTTTAAATGCCATTCCCCCAAAACCTACATACAATCTCTTTCTAACACACAATGTGTTTTATGTCCTTCAGTATAGAGCAGCAGTTCAAAAGCTTGGAAATGCAATTATTAAATAATAAAACGAACATTTGAAATTCCTAGGAATCCAGAAATTTCATAAAAAATAGTTTTTGAAATTTTAGCTGAAATAAAAATGAGACAGTATATGGCACACAGCAGGTTTTTTTAATAGAAATTTAGCTGCTATTATAAAGTATAAGGATATGAAAGTGAAGTCACTCAGTCATGTCTGACTCTTTGTGACCCCATGAACTATAGCCTACCAGGTTCCTCCGTCCATGGGATTTTCCAGGCAAGAGTACTGGAGTGAATTGCCACTTCCTTCTTCAGGAGATCTTCCTGACCCAGGGATTGAACCCGGGTCTCCCACATTGGAGGCAGACGCTTTACCGTCTGAGCCACCAGGGAAGTCTATAACCCTCCCTCGTGGCAGATGAAAGTGGAAACAGAGGGCCGTTCTGGACAGCAATCCGACAGCAGTTAATTTACAATTTCTGCATATATTCTACTGTACAGCAATCTTATTTCTGGGCATAGTGACAGACAACTCCTCACATGGGGCCACAAGAAGATGGCTATAAGGATGTTTACCTCCAAGTTGTTGGAGTAGCAAAGTAGCAGAAGTTGGAATTCAAGATGAGTAAAATGGATAACGAAAATGAAGGTTATGAGAACACTATAAAATGGTCAGATATGATGAAACAGGTTATGATATAGCAACAACAAAAAAAATTTCAAGAACATAATGGTGAATGAAAAGAGCAAGAAATTGTATATTTTAATGCATGGTATAAATTAGGCAGGACTTAAAAACAAATGCACATAAGGCAACATCATTACAAGAATACACATATTTATTTTACAAATGGAATTGTTAGAAAGACATAAAATACATACACTAAAATGAATAACTATGGAAGATAACGGAGGATGGAATGAAGGAGAAAAGAAATAAAAGAAGAAGAAATAAAATGAAACAAATAAAATAGAGACTTTATCCAGAGTAATCACAATGATAATATTGGAACAAACTGAGGAATATATTTAATTTTTTACTCTATACACCTGGTCTAATGAGAGAAGGACTGGGAAAGACAAATACTCATTGATGTGTAGTTTCTTATTCTGTCTAAAACTTGTCATTAAAATCAGTAAAATTCTTTGATTTGTTTACAAGGCTACCCTCACTATGAAATTATTTGTGTCCATATTTAACTAGACTTCAGTGATTTCAAAACTATATAATAACATTTAATCTAAACCCTGCTGAGACATAAGGGAGCAGAAATGGTCCATACAAACCTTAGCCTCCCAGAACTTAGAACACACACCTCAATGACAGTGGTAGGCCAAGAGCTAATATCCGCCCAGCAGATAAAAGGCACAAGAGACAACCGTGCTAAAATAGGGAGTCTCTCAAAGAGGGGCCACTGTTTTTCATTGCTCCCACTTACCAATTTCACGCCTGGAAGTGAAGGCTGAATGTGAGAATGACTTTAATAGAGAGAAAATGAGGATCACTGGAAGAGGATTAAGTGGAAGAAGAGGATATTTGAACAGATAATTTCTTAAAGCTCACTAAGCATCAGAACCATCTGAGCTGCTGGTTAAAAGTACTGATTCCTGCTCCCACCTAACCACCTGGGGTGATCCCGATTCAATAGGCTTAAGGCGAGGTCTGAGAACCTATGTTTTGCTAAACCTCTCTAAGTGATTTCCATGAAGAGTCAGGTTTAGACTCCATATGAAACCCCTACCCTCCATGAAGATGTAGAATATATATATATATATATATATATATATATTTGTACATGCGTATAATGTTTTGCAGTATAAATGGGTAGGAAAAAAGGAAAGAAAAAAATAGGTAGAAAAAAATCAATCACTGTTTCCCTGGACAAATCCCTCAACCTAACTCTACCTCAAGTTTTTTCTTCTGAAAAATAAAGAATATGGAGTAGAAAATAATTCATATACCCTGCAGTTCTAAAATAACACGATTTTGGTACTTAGTTAAGTGGGAGCGGTAAAGAAAAATTAACTCAAGGAAAAAACATCCCATCTGGTCTTACTGAAATATTGTGAAAAGTTTTCAGTTCTAAATTGGTTCCTTATATAGAACTTCCTTTTCTTTTTTATGATCTTTTTTGGTAATACTCTCTTTAAGCTCACAGATATAGAATATTTTAAAAGCATTGTTATAAATAATATAAATGCCAGATTCTGTTTTACATAAGTCAGACAAAATAGCAGTGGTACAACATACCAACATGACAAAAGTATGTGTGATTTATTCAAGATGAAAGAACTTTATCTTGATCTCTTTAAATGTTTAAAACCAAGTCCTACTTGGTTGAGGGTTGTTGACACTATGTTCAAGACAGTTTCAGCAACTCAAAAAGTGTTGATGATATCAGTGGGTCTCTGATATAGGCTGCTCCAATGATCACTTTTCATTTTTGCCTTTTCATACAGTTCATGGGGTTCTCAAGGCAAGAATGCTCAAGTGGTTTGCCATTCCCTTCTCCAGTGGACCACATTTTGTCAGAACTGTCCACCATGACCCATCCATCTTTGCGGAAGCTTCCTGATGGGAGGTACTGGCTGTGGGTAAACCTGGGTCTTGCTCTGGTGGGCAGGGCCATGCTCAGTAAATTGTTAATCCAATTTTCTGCTGATAGGCAGGGATGTGTTTCCTCCTTGTAGTTTGGTGTAAGGCCAAACTATGGTAGGGGTAATGGCAGTAATGGGCTTCCCTGGTGGCTTAGCTGGTAAAGAATCTGCCTGCAATGCAGAAGACCTGGGTTCAATCCCTGGGTTGGGAAGATCCCCTGCAGAAGAGAAACACTACCCACTACAGTATTCTGGCCTGGAGAATTCCATGGACTGTATAGTCCATGGAGTCACAAAGAGTTGGACACGACTGAACAAATTTCACAGTGGAGGTGATGGCAACCTCCTTCAAAAGGACCTATGCCATCAAGCCACAGCTCCCAGGACTGTTATATTCAGTGCCCCTGACCCTGCAGCATGCCACTGTCGACCCACACCTCTGCCAGAGACTCCTGGGCACTCACAGGCACGTCTGGTTCAGTCTCTTGTAGGTCCTGATAAGCACAAGGTTTTGTTTGTGCCCTCCATAAGTCTGTTTCTCCAGTCCTGTGGTGTTGGAGAAGACTCTTTAGAGTGCCTTGGACTGCAAGGAGATCAAACCAGTCAATCCTAAAAGAAATCAACCCTGAATATTCATTGAAAGGACTGATGCTGAAGCTCCAATACTTTGACCATCTGATGTGAAGAGTTGACTCATTAGAAAAGATCCTGATGCTGGTAAAGATTGAAGGCAGGAGGAAAAGGGGACGACAGAGGATGAGATGGTTGAATGACATCACTGACTCAATGGACATGAGTTTGGGCAAGCTCCAGGAGATGGTGAAGGACAGGGAAGCCTGGCGTGTGGCAGTCCACAGGGTCGAAAAGAGTCAGACACGACTGAGCAACTGAGCAACAACAACATTGATCACTTGGCACATAGAATAGTTCATGGCCCATAGAGGGTGATCAAAAAATATTTATTGAATGAACTGATAAATTCACAGCTATGCAAAAATACTTCTCTTAGCAAAAGCTCTCACCAGTGCCTCTTCAACTATATATTTCTACTGACAATTTAATATCCTCAATATTCTAATATACTTTTTGCCTTATAGGTTTTATGTGAGTCAATAGATTCTCAATTCCAATTTGGGGGAGAGGGTAACTGGAATTCCAATTCCAACTATCTATCCAGAGACAGCATCAGATTCTGTAGGTTGAACATTGAGGGTTCTGTACCACATGACTGCCCTCCTGCTGACTTCAGGCATCAGTATAAGCCTAGGTGTTGGCTGTGCTTCTCTGATCCACCTAATTCAGAGTGGTTCCCATGATACCACCCTTAGACTTCAGCACCAGTTATAAATCAGAGGTTCCCGAGACCTCTTCCTTTGGCTTGAATAATTTGCTAGAGCAACTCACAGAGCTCAGAGAAACATTTTACTTACCAGACTTCTGCTTTATCGTAAAAGGATGTAAATCAGGAACAGGCACATGGAACAGATGCAGAGGCAAGGTAGGGGGCTTCCACGCCCTTACCAGATATGCCACTTGGCTCTTCTACACGTTGTCCAAACTGGAAGGTCTCTGAACCTGTCCTCTGAGTTTTTGTGGAAGCTTCATTACACAGTCATAACTGATTGAATCACTGCCACTGGTACTGATTCAACCTCCAGCCCCTCTCCAGGAGACTGGGGAAAAGTTGCGCTTCTAATCACATGGTTGATTTCTCTGGCAGTCAACCCCACCCTTAGGTTATCTAAGGGCTTTCCAAAAGTCACCTAATTAACATATCACAAGAAAAGCCAAGAATTGAGGAGTTCTGTGCCAGGAACAGAGCTCTGTGCCAGGGTGGAAGACCAAATATGTATTTCTTATCACAAATCATGATATCACAGTGAGTCTAAATTTAAGTCTTTTAATCAGCTTCAACATTTAGTTAAACTTTAGAAAACATCCCTGAGCTGTTGTTTTACCTACCTGCAAGTGCTACTTTTCTGCATGACGTCAGCTCGATGATACCCAGAGAGTTTGCAAAAACCGTCATTACTATAAACTACAGGCCAATCCACAATCTGGGCATTTCCCAGTAAGAAACTTGATTCTAAAGAAGAAAGAAGAAAAGGGAAGTTTTTTAGCTTCATTTAACAATGTACATCTTTCAAGTAATTAAAAATACAAATTCATAAAAATAAATAAATGTAGCTGTGGTTTTTATAGCATGAATAATAAAATATATCCTTGAAATTATTATTAGCATAGCATAACCAGCAAGTGAGATCTGCAACAAGTACGATATTTGCATATGAACTAAAAATTCCATTGAAAAGAAGCTAGTTTACAATACTCTTGCATTCAAGTAAATACTATGCTATGAAAATAAAGTATGGTTAATATTAAATAAATGTTAATAACTATAACAATCACAGCTTAAAATAGTTTAATTTATTAAGACTAAGGCTACAGTCACTTCTTCACAAATTGAGAATATTAAACTTAAAAGCAGAGACAACTTTGGATGACTCCTCCAAAAAGTGTATTAGTGTAATTTTAACATGATGGGACAAATTCTTTGTACATCAGTTTGATTTACAGAAGGGCTTCCCTGGAGGCTCAGTTGGTAAGGAATCTGCCTGCAATGTAGGAGACCAGAGTTCGATCCCTGGGTCAGGAAGATCACCTGGAGAAGGGAATGGTTACCCACTCCAATATTCTTGCCTGGAGAATCCCATGAACAGAGGAGCCTGGAGGGCTATAGTCCATGGAGTTGCAAAGAATCAGACATGACTGAATGACAAACCTTTCCTTTCCTTTCCTTCATTTCAGTTCAGTTCAGTTGCTCAGTCATGTCCAACTCTTTGCGACCCCATGGACTGCAGCACGCCAGGCCTCCCTGTCCATCGGCAGCTCCCAGAGCCTACCCAGACCCATGTCCATTGAGTTGATGATGCCATCTAACCATCTCTTCCTCTGTCATCTTCTCCTCCTGCCTTCAATCTTTCTCAGCATCAGGATCTTTTCCAAGGAGTCAGTTCTTCACATCAGGTGGCCAAAGTATTGGAGCTTTAGCTTCAGCATCAGTCCCTCCAATGAATATTCAGGACTGATTTCCTTGATTTACAGAAGTCTAACTTAAACTTTTTAAATCCTCTTTTTAAAATAAAATTATTCAAAGACATTATTTTCAACCACATGCTACAAGGAGATCAAACCAGTCAATCCTAAAGGAAATCAGTCCTGAATATTCATTGGAAGGACTGATGCTGAAGCTGAAGCTCCAATACATTGGCCACCTGATGTGAACAACTGATTCATTAGAAAAGACCCTGATGCTGGGAAAGACTGAAAGCAGGAGAAAAGGAGACAACAGAGGATGAGATGGTTGGATGACATCACTGACTTGTTGGACATGAGTTTGAACAAGCTCTGTAAGTTTGGTGATAGACAGGGAAATCTGGCATTCTGCATTCCATGGGGTCTCAAAGCGTCAGACACGACTGAGCAACTGAACTGATTGATATTTTCTGACCTCAAAGTAATTTAATCAGAAGTCATCTTTTAATTATCTAGAAAAATCTAAAGCATTTGGATGTTTGGAGGTTATCCAATTCATTTCTAAACCACTGGGTCAAAGTAGAATTAAAAGAAATATAAAAGATATTTTTAACTGGATAATAAGTTTGTGGTATATATTTAAAGCAGTGCTTAGGGAGAAATTTCTCATTTTAAAAGTTTATTTTTAACAAAAAGTTTAAAATCAATGATCTAAACTTTTACATGGAAAAAACTAGAAAAATAATAGCTATTAAACCAAAATTAAATAGGAGGAAATAAATAAGCATTGGAATGCTGATGAGTGAAACAAAAAACATGCAAAGGAAAGTGAACTATTAAAGAAAGAATTACTGACGAATAGATGTTATGAATGTATTTGTAAAAATCCAGAAGAAAATAATGGCAAATAGAATCTAGCAGTACATAAAAAGAAAATAGATCATAACCAAGTGGGGTTTATCTCATGAACATAATTTGATGTATCATTATAAAACCAATCAAGGTGATCCATCCACCAAATAAAAGAAAAAAGCCGTATGATTATATTTCAATAGACACACAAAAAAGCATTTGACAAAATTTATACTTATTCATGATTAGAATATCTGAACAAACTAAGAATAAAATAAAAATTCCTCAAACTGATAGAGGAGACCTACTAAAAACTCCATAGCTAACATCATTTTTAAAGCTGAAACACTGAACATTTTTTCCCTCAAAATTAGGGAAAAGTCAATGATATATACTTAACAGTTTATTGGATGTCCAACTAATGAAATAAAAAGGAAAGAAAAAGAAAAAGAAAGAAACAGAAAAAATACCAAACATAAAAATGTTAAAAAGGTAAATGCAATTTTTTTCTATTTGCAGATGATATGACTGTTTACATGGAAAATCCTAAGGTATATTCAAAAGAATATCTAAAATTATTAAGTGAATTTAGCAAGGTAACCAGATATAAAGTCACTATAAAAGTATATTTTATTTCCATTAGCTAACATTAAATTGGAAAATGAAAAACAATTTTACTTAGAATGATATCAAAAAATATAAAGTACTTAGTAATAAATTTATCAAGATACATGCAAGACCTCTAGAGTGAAAACTAAAAAAGGCTGCTATCAAATGACTTCAACAAATGGAGAGTTACGCCATGTGAAAGAACTGAAAGTCTAGATATTTTAAGACTTCAATTCCCTTCAAGTTAATCTACAGATGTAAACAATTCCAACAAAATTACCAACAGGCTTTTTTGAAGTAACTGACAAAATAATTATAGAATGTGAAAATACAAATTACCAAAAATAACCCAAAATAAATTCTGAAAAAGAAGAACCAAGTTGTAGAACTATACAGTTAAGGTAATTAATATAGTATGAAATTGGAGTGAGGACTAATAGATCAATGAAACAGATTAAACAGTTCAGAAACAGACACATATATGGTCAACTGATTTTTGGCAGATGCCAAGGCAGTTTCATTAATAAAAACAACTTCAATGAACTGTGCTGAAACAACTGGCTATCCACACAAGCAAAACTGAACCATGACCCCTACCTCATGCCACACACACAAAAGTAATTTAAAACAGGTGATAGACCCAAATACAAGAGTGAAAACTAAAAAGAGAACATAGGAGGAGATCTTTGCAATTCTGAGGAGACAGAAATTTCTTAGATTCTCTCATGGGGTGTGTGTGTGTCTGTGTGTGTGTGCATGTGCACACTCCATCACATCCAACTCTTCACAACCCACAACCCCATGGACTGTAGCCCACTAGGCTCCTCTGTCCATGGAATTTTCCAGGTAAGAATACTGGAGCAAGTTGCCATTTCCTACTCTAGGGGGTCTTCCCAATCCAGGGATCAAACTTGCGCCTCTTGAGTCTTCTGCATTGGCAAGCAGATTCTTTCCCACTTGCGCAACCTAGGAAGCTCAAGACTCTTATAGTAATCACCATAAAATAAAGTGTTGATAAATAAATTGTTGTTTTAGTGGCTAAGTGAAAGTGAAGTCGCTCAGTTGTGTCTGACTCTTTGAGACCCAATGGACTGTAGCTTACCAGGCTCCTCCATGCATGGGATTTTCCAGGCAAGAGTATTAGAGTGGGTTGCCATTTCCTTCTCCAGGGGATCTTCCCAACTCAGGGATCAAACTTGGGTCTCCCTCATTGTAGACAGATGCTTTGCCATCTGAACCACCATGGAAGTACAGTGGCTAAGTCATGCCCAACCCTTTTGTGATCCCATGGACTGAAGCCCACCAGCCTCTTCTGCGCATGGGATTTCCCAAGCAAGAATACTGGAATGGGTTACCATTTTCTTCTCCAGAGTATCTCCCCAACCCAAGGGTTGAACCCACATCTCCTACATTGCAGGCAGTTTCTTTACTGTTGAGTCACCAGAATAAATAAATTAGACATTATCAAAATTAAAATCAACTGCTCATTCAAGGATACTGTCAAGTAAATGAAAAGGAAATCCACAGACTGAGAGAAAATATTCACATGCTGATACCCAAGAAAGAAATTCTATCCAAAACAAGTCCCAAAAATCCTACCAGAGGGCAAATGATCCAACTGACAAAATGGGCAAATGACTTGAACAGACATTTCACAGGAGAAGAATGCACAATGGCCAATAAGCACAAAAATAAGATGTTCACCATCATCATGGGGGAATACACAATAAAAACACAATGATATATCTGCTCGACCACTAGAGTGGTTATAAAGGCTAATGATACAAAATGCTGACAAAAATGTGGAATAACTGAAATTCTTTATAAAATGCTAATGAGAATATAAAATTATATGATCACTTTGGGAAAACAGTTTCAAGTAAAGTTTAAATATTCAACTATGACCCAGAAATTTCACTATGAAGCATTTAGTCAAGTGAAATGAAAATATTTGTTTGTTAACAAAAAGACTTGAAAATTGTTCACATCAGATTTATTCATAGTAGCCAAAAATCAAAAACAATGCAAGCGTCCATCAACAAAAGAATGGATTAAAAGTTATGGTATATTCCTACAGGACACTACCCAGCTGTACAATGAAATGAATTACTGATCACACTTCACTTTAGTCATTCAATTATGTCCGCACTGCAGCACTCCAGGCCACCCTGTCCATCACTAACTCCCGGAGTCCACCCAAGCCCCTGTCCATTGAGTCAGTGATGCCATCCAACCATCTCATCCTCTGTCATCCTCTTCTCTGCCTGCCCTCAATCTTTCCCAGCATCACAGTCTTTTCAAATGAGTCAGCTCTTCACATCAGGTGGCCAAAGCATTAGAATTTCAGCTTCAACATCAGTCCTTCCAAAGAACAACCAGGACTGATCTCCTTTAGGATGGACTGGTTGGATCTCCTTGCAGTACAAGGAATTCTCAAGAGTCTTCTCCAACACCACAGTTCAAAAGCATCAATTCTTCTGTGCTCAGCTTTCTTTAAGGTCCAACTCTCACATCCATACATGACCACTGGAAAAACCATAGCCTTGACTAGATGGACCTTTGTTGACAAATTAGTGTCTGCTTTTTAATATGCTGTGTAGGTTGGTCATAACTTTCCTTCCAAGGAGTAAGTGTCTTTTAATTTCATGGCTGCAATCACCATCTGCAGTGATTTTGGAGCCCAAAAAAATAAAGTCAGCCACTGTTCCCACTGTTTCCCCATCTATTTGCCATTAAGTGATGGGACCAGATACCATGATTTTAGTTTTCTGAATGTTGAGCTTTAAGCTAACTTTTTCACTCTCCTCTTTCACTTTCATCAAGAGGTTCTTTAGTTCTTCTTCACTTTCTGCCATAAGGGTGGTGTCATCTGCCTATCTGAGGTTATTCATATTTCTCCTGACAATCTTAATTCCAGCTTGTGCTTTATCCAGCCCAGCATTTCTCATGATGAAATCACTGATAGATTGCAACAATACAAATTAATCTGAAAAACATTATGTGGAGCTAGTGGTAAAGAACCCGCCTGCCAATGCAGGAGACATAAGAAATGTGGGTTTGATCCCTGGGTCAGGAAGATCCCCTGGAGGAGAGCAGGGCAAGTCACTCTAGTACTCTTGCCTGGAGGATCCCATGGACAGAGGAACCTGGCCGGCTATGGTCCATGGAGGTGCAGAGTTGGACACAACTGAAGTGACTTAATACACACACACACATGTGTTTTCCCTCCTTTTCCATACTGATAGATTGCAATACTGCAAATTAATCTGAAAAGCATTATGATGACTAAAAGAAGTCAGAAACTATGATTTCATTCAAATGAAGTTTAAATATTGTCAGGTTAATCTACGATGATAGGGATGAGAGCAATGATTTCTGAGGGGGGCGGATAGAAGAGGAACTGACAGGAAAGATGCAAAAAGAACTTTTTGGAGAAGGTCATTTTCGATCTTTACAGAGATACAAAATATTGAGGTATATACATACATTTGTCCAAACTAATTGAACTGAACCCAAGATCTGTATCTTTCACTTCAAATAAAGTAGACCTCAAAGTTCAAAGAAAACACAAGGAGCACAAAAAGCCAGAGGATCACAAATTTTAGGACACCAGTGTCATTAAGCTGTCCCGTAGCTGTAAGAATGGTAGTACTACCTTTCTCTGATACATATAGTGATTAGAGATTAAAATAAGCTTGTTTCTATATACATGCTTCATAAAATATAAATTATTCTATAAATATATAATATTTTCATATACATAAAACTTTAATTATAAATATTTGTAATATGATCACCTAAAATTAACCTCTTTCCCCTTTTAGCCCAGGTCAGTCCTAGCCAATTTACCCTAATTCACATGCTCCCCACTTCATGCCTAGGTAGCTGTGGCATGCATACAGCTTGTTATACAAGGTCTTCCTGTCTCAACTCATCCTGACGTTCAGGCCGATTATCAAACTAACATTCATTTGCCCCCCCTCAAACCCTGCCTCCTTCCTACTACTCTTCATTCAGATCAAATCTCACAACTGCTTATATCGTTGGGTCCTATTCCAGACTTACAAAGTCCTCTGAAATAAGCGTCAGCCTCTCTGCCTGTACAAACATATTTTTATTACTCCTAAAGTCCATACTTTAAGTCAGTTTTCCTCATTATGTCACCAAAAGACAATCTTCATGATGCCCTCTGTCCACACTTTTTCTCTATCCCTTCGCCTATCAAAATGTTTAAAACCTGTTCAACTATCCATTCTCTATGGCACATTTAGTGGTTACCAGTCAACCCACATTTTCTGGCTTATCAGTATGTGTGTCCAAACCTTCACAGGACAAACTTTCCATAAAAGTTGTCTGTTCTCACGGGCTCTATCTTCTCAGCTCCTATTCACTCAACCCACTCCTATCTGGCTACGTCCTCACCACTCCAAGACAGCCTAGGTCACTAATTACCTCTCATGTCACTGAATCCAAAGGACACTTTTTGCTCTTTCCACTTAATTCAGAAGCACTGGTAACCACTCCCTCCTTAAAAATGTCTCAATCCTTAGCTTACATAGAAAAACATTTCCCTGATTTTCTATATACTCCTTCTCTTCTTTTCAGGCTCAACATTCTTTATCCAGTGAGTATATATTCAAGTTCCTTCATGTCCACTTCTCTTATGCTTTCACCGATCTCCATAGATTTAGTAACTTATAATTGTATTATATCACCAGACCAGACCTCTTCTATAAACTCTAGATCTTTATACCCAGGTTGACCTCTCCTCTTAGATAGCTTAAATATACCTTAGTAACATGTATATGACCTGTCATTCCCCCAGGTCAGATATCCTCCCAATGTTCCCTGTTTTAGAGGAATTATGCAATTATGAAGCTCCAATACTTTGGCCACCTGATGTGAAGAGCTGACTCATTGGAAAAGACCCTAGTCCTGGGAAAGATTGAGGGCAGGAGGAAAAGCAGGTGACAGAGGATGAGATAGTTGGATGGTATTACCAAGTTAATTGACATTAGTTTGAGGAAACTCCATGGGGTTGGTGAAGGACAGGGAAGCCTGGCATGCTGCAATCCACAGGGTCGCAAAGAGTCGGATATGACTCAGCAACCGCACAACAACAACAATGCAATTATGTAAACCAGAAATCTGGGAGCCATCTTTCAACATCCTTCTGATTACCTTTATACATAATGTATTACTAAATCTTATTAATTCTATCTCCTAAAACCCTTTTAAATCTTGCAATTTCTCTAGATCCTCATCATCATCTTCCTTCCAAGCTTCCATAATCTTTCCCCTAGAGCATGCCAAGATCTATCTAATTGGTTTACTCAGACCCTCTCAATGAAGGAATCACTGGGGACTCTTTCAATGGATTATCCACACTGAAGCCAAGTAAGTCTCTTTAAAATTCAAACCAGACAATGTCCCCTTCCTGCTGTAACATCCATCAGTAACTTATCAGAACCCTCCAACGTATCCATGGTCTATAATAACCTCAAAGTCTGTCATGCCTCAGCTCTCAGCATTCTGCCTCTTGCCCTGAGCATGATAGCCACAGTGACTTTTCCTTTCTCTTGTAAGTTTTACCCTCTTCTGTCACAGGAGGCCTTTTAACTTGACCATTCTCGCTGTCTAAACATCATTCATTTCCCTCTGTATCTAGTTGATATCTACATTTATTTAGACCTTAACTCAATTGTCATGACCCTAGTGAACCTTTCCCTGACCTTTGGACCAGGTCATCCCTAATAATTTTAGACGCAATGTACCTCTCCATCACAGCCCTTATCAAGGTTGCAATTTTATACCTATCTGTGTCATGACAAGGTTAACACATATCTGTCTGGTGAGCTATAGATGCCTATTTAACCCTCCAATACCTAACACAGTGCCTGGCATATAACATATGCTTGCTAATTGAGTGACTATATCAATGTTTTTGTTGTTGTTTTATTTGCTAGGTTGTGTCTAACGCTTTTGCAACCCTGTGGACTGTAACCCGCCAAGTTCCTCTGTCCATGGGACTTCCTAGGCAAGAATACTGGAGTGAATTGCCATTTCCTTCTTCAGGGGAACTTCCTGGCCCAGGGATCGAGCCTGTATCTCCAGCACTGCAGGCAAATTCTTTACCACTGCTCCACCTGGGAAGCCCCGACTATACCAACAAACAAATACATTCGTAGATTCTTACAGGGATCTCTTTATATAATTAATATCATTCAAATTAGTGTAAAGTACCTCCCTAAATAACTCATGTATGCTTTCATCTATGGTAATTTTTGTCTTATCATATGGATGATATAGTCCTCAGAATTATAAATTTTATGCCTACTGTGCATACAAAGTCCCAATATAGTAATTACTTTTTTGATTAGAGGAATTGCCCAGTATCCCAGGAAAGGGAATTTCACAGTTCTAAAACAGAAGGACCATAAACATTAAAAGGCCTTCTTTCCCCCAAAACTATCCAAATCAGTGTTTTTCAATTTTATTTAATTAAAGCTCATAGTAAGAAATAAATTTTACACAGTGACTCAGTGTGTTTACACACAGGCACACATGTACACACAACGGAAAATATTTCTCAGAAAATGCCCTTACTATACAAGATGTACTCCATTTCTGTTCTATTTCAATCTTTTACTGTGCCAGTCAAGACCCATTAAATCGATCAATGCACTGTGAAGCGTCATATCTCTTGGTTTTAAAAACCTGCTTCAAACTATCCCCAAAGGCCTTTCACGTCTGCCTCTCTCATAAATAGACTTGTTTTCAAGACATTTTCTAAGATTCAGATCAGAAGTTCTTACTGTCCCTAGTTAAGTCTGTTATTAAAAACATTAGCCTGCCCAACATACTACTTTCAATAGTTCCACATGGGAAAATGAAGACTCCAGCTCAGCAGGGCCTAGCTATCATGATCCATTTGCTGTTGATGTGTTATTTCACTTGTATCCTAGTATTACTGTGTAATAACAAAATTAATAACAAAAGCAGCCAGCAGCAGAGCCCTTGCTCTGTGCCAGGTCTTGGACCATATGTCACATGTACAACTCCATCCAGCGATGAGTGACTCACTAAGCCCCAGTGCCCCAGAAGGTCAGAAGCAGGAAGCACAAAGCTCCTTAAATTCCAATTCTTGACTGAGATATTTGCAAATTCAAGCATTTTCTATGGGAAATATGACTAGGAATGAAAGGCAAGTCTTAAAACAATTCACACCAAGGAAGACTAATTCTTATATTAGCTTGAGGGAAGAGTGGTTTGGGAAAAAGAATACAGAAGTAGGAATCAAAAGCAAGCTGTTTCACTCTGTTTAACAGGTTTTAGGTTCATCTACCTCACTAGAAGTGACTCAAATACATTCCTCTTTATGGCTGAGTAATATTCCACTGTACATATATGTACCACAACTTCTTAAAATATCATATATTGATGCACATTTATGGAGTCCAGAAAAATGGTACTGATGAACCTATTTGCAGGGCAAGAATAGAGATGCAGACATAGAGAACAAACTTTGGACACCACGGGGGAAGGAGAGGGTAGAATGAATCAAGAGAGTAGTGTGGGAAAATATACATTATTATATGTAAAATGATAGCTAATGGAAAGTTGATGTATAACACAGGGAGCTCAAAGCAGTACTCTGTGATAACCTAAAGGGGTGGGATGGGGTGCAGGGGTCTTCAAGAGGGAGAGAACATATGTATACTTATGACTGATTCACATTGCTGTATGACAAGCCAACACAATATTGCAAAGTAATTATCCTCCAATTAAAAATAAATTTTTTTAAAAGTGAGTTGTTGAAATATTGCCTGACTTCAATCTTATTTTTAAAATAAATATACTTAATTTTAACTAATAATATAGAATATGGATAATCCAGATATTTGCTAGGTACATACTAGAATATTGCTTGTACTAGAGTTTAAAGTATTAAAAAAAATAGTCAAAGAAATATTCTCTCCATTCACCTTTATGCTTGGAGTTTGATTCCATTAATTTAGACCAACAGAGAGCAAAGTAACGAGACTGTGTGCTCACCAGCCCTTACCTCAAGGTCTTAATGATTACATGTTAGCAATATGTGCTCTGGGTTTAGGAAGGCAAACAAAAGAACTGCTTCTACCATTTCTGAATATTTTATAAAACCTAACTGAGAATTGACTATGCCAAAGCCTTTGACTGTGTGGATCACAATAAACTGTGGAAAACTCTGAAAGAGATGGGAATACCAGACCACCTAACCTGCCTCTTAAGAAACCTGTATGCAGGTCAGGAAGCAACAGTTAGAACTGTTGGAACACATGGAACAACAGACTGGTTCCAAATAGGAAAATGAGTACGTCAAGGCTGTATATTGTCACCATGCTTATTTAACTTATATGTAGAGTACATTATGAGAAACGCTGGGCTGGCTGAAGCACAAGCTGGAATCAAGATCACCGGGAGAAATAATCAATAACCTCAGATATGCAGATGACACCACCCTTATGGCAGAAAGTGAAGAAGAACTAAAGAGCCTCTTGATGAAAGTGAAAGAGGAGAGTGAAAAAGTTGGCTTAAAGCTCAACATTCAGAAAACTAAGGCCATGGCATGTGGTCCCATCATTTCATGGCAAATAGATGGGGAAACAGTGGGAACAGTGGCTGACTTTATTTTTGGGGGGCTCTAAAATCACTGCAGATGGTGATTGCAGCCATGAAATTAAAAGACACTCCTTGGAAGGAAAGTTATGACCAACCTAGACAACATATTAAAAAGCAGAGAAATTACTTTGTCAACAAAGGTCCCTCTAGTCAAGGCTATGGTTTTTCCAGTGGTCATGTATGGATGTGAGAGTTGGACCATAAAGAAAGCTGAGCACAGAAGAATTGATGCTTTTGAACTATGGTGCTGGAGAAGACTGTTGAGAGTCCCTTGGACTGCTGGAGATCCAACCAATCCATCCTAAAGGAGATCGGTCCTGGGTGTTCATTGGAAGGACTGATGTTGAAGCTGAAACTCCAATACTTTGGCCACCTGATGTGAAGAGCTGACTCATTGGAAAAGACCCTGATGTTGGGAAAGATTGAGGGCAGGAGGAAAAGGGGATGACAGAGGATGAGATAGTTGGATGGCATCACCAACACAATGGGCATGGGTTTGGGTAGACTCCGGGAGTTGGTGATGGACAGGGAGGCCTGGCGTGCTGCAATTCGAGGGGTCGCAAAGAGTCGGACTCAACTGAGCAACTGAACTGAACTGAACTGGGAAAATTAACCACAGTGCCAGGTCCTTCACATAGCAAGTGATCAACTAGTAAACTTTCATTACAAATTATCACCAAACTACTCAAAGCTCTGTGGTGACCTAAGCAGGAAGGAAATCTGAAAAAGAGGATGTGTGCATATATACAGCTGATTCACTTTGCTATACAGCAGAAACTAACACAGCATTGTAAAGCAACTATTCTCCAATAAAAAAAAAAATTGTTTTTTAATTATCCCTAGAAGCCCTTTCCACAAATTTTCTGCCAACACTTGGATTGTCTCAATACAATCAAGGGAGCTACTATGAAAAACCTGGGGAATTTTAGTTAGGTTATTGGTTTCCTCATAACAATGCCTACCACTCTGGATAGTTTATGGAGATTAGAATAATGTCAGCAAAATCTTTATAAGCTAACCATTGGAGTAAAAATTGCCTATAAACTATAAACTATTATTGTTTATTGTGTACAAGATTCTTTTACAACTGTATTATATACGCAGAGAGAGCTATGCGTAAGCTCTCTCTGTGTGTGTATAAATAAATACCCTAGGAAAAATAAAAATTTAAATGTTGACCCTGCAAACCAAAACCTATAAAATTTTACTCAGAGCTAAACTACAAAATAAAATATTAGGAGAAAGTGGGAAAGAAAGATAAAGACAGACTTTTTTTTATTTTAAAGGCTAAATTAAATGGAAATTACTACATATTAAATAAATAGTCCAGGAGCTTCTTTTGGAAACTGGTCTGTTTGTTTAAACTCAGTATGTATATATGAAATATTCACACTACTGCTCCATTTCCCTATAGTCATGAAAATTATTATTGCAATAAATGTGAAATCTGGCATTATTAACAAATATTAAGAACAAGATAGCAGAGTAATTAAAATTGCTTCCAGAAAATTTTAATTCCCTTTGGCTTTAAAACATGGCAGGGAAAAGCAACCTGGTTACTGAAGGATAGCGTCTTTTGCAAACGAGATAGTTGAAAATCTCAAAAGCAAGACCACCTCAGAAGTTTTGAAAATACAAAACCATTAAAGAAATTGCCCATAATTCTGAGTGACCATCACAATCCTGATTATTACGGAATGAATGTAAGCATTCTCCCAGAACTGATACGTTGAAACCCTACTCCTCGTGTGATGGTATTAGGAGGTGGGACTTTGGGGATTTGATTAGGATTCAATGAGGTCATGAGGCTGGAGCCCATCATGACTGGGATTAGGACACTTATAATAATGACAAGGGAGCTTGTTCCCTCTGCTTGGCTTCCCATCACATGAGGAAGATATGATGAGAAGTCAGCAGTCTGCAACCAGGAAGGGCATTCTCACCAGAATCGGACAATGCTGGCACCCTGACCATGGCTTTGCAGACCCCAGAACTGTGACAAATAAATTTTTGTTGGCTATAAGCCACATGATTTAGCAACAATCATATCCAAATGTTTTAAATACACATATGTTCCTATTTGAGGCATCTAAGAATTGGGTAATTTTCTGTCACGGATGGTAGTAGTCCGGTAAAACATTTCAGAAGCAATAATCGCACATAAGAACAGATTCTCAAATGGATCTCTGCAAGAGACTGGGGCTCAAAAACATTTCATTGTATTTTTTTCAAGACCATCCAATATCCTCCCAGAGATGGACATGAAGTGAAACACTTTTTCCTCAAGGGTTGGAAGGTCAAAAACTAAATCACAAGACCACCAAAATCTTTACGAGTGTTTCTCAATTTTGACTATTCATTTGTTTGGGATGGAGGTTGGGGAGAATTGAAAGGGATCACAGGAGTTACTCGTTCCGGGCCCCACCTCTCAAAAGAGTGATTTTCATGGATCTGGAGTGAGAAACAGGAATAAGTAACAATATTTAAATCTTCTCATGTGGTCTAACACGCAGCCAGGGTGGAGAAGTCCTGATCTACTTCAATAAATCCTAAATGCTGGCAGCCACACAAAAATACAGCCACAAAGGTCAGCCTAATGCTGTCAGGTTTGGAAAAATTTGCTCTCTTATCTTGCTACTCAAAGTGTGGACCAGTATCACCTGGGAGTTTATGAGCAATGCAGAATCTGGGACCCACCCCAGACCGAATGAATCAGAATCTGCTTTTGAGTGAGGTCATCAGGTGATTCCCCAAGCTCATGAATACACTCATCTTGTGCATGCTTTCCTTACTTTTAAGGATAGGAAAGCTGGCCAGGGACGTTAGAAGACTTGGCAAGCACAGGTAAAGGGAATTTAGTGAAGCAGAAAGATAGAATTGGGTCTCACTGTCTGAGACTTTCTCTTCCGCCATTATATTTCTGAACTGCTGTTTAAACTTTTGTTTTCATGTAATAAAAAGGAAGCCCTTCCTCTTTACAGGGCTATTTCTTCAGACAACAAGGAAAATAACTACATTCAGTTTAACACCACTACACATTAATTCCATTCCTAAAGGAGATCGTGTACAAACCATGAGGTCAATAATTTTGCTGACAGAAGTTTCTAGAAGAAGAAAGGTTATATTCAGTCAATGAAAACAATATAAAAGCATATTAGATGTTTTTCCCCTTCCATAGCAATTCTAGGAAAATGATGCCTTTCCTCTACTGCAACATTAGCTATATCTGGCATGATTAGATGCTTATTGAGGTGTTTGTTTCATTTATTTTGCTTTTAATGAAAACCACACCCTTTTCTGATCCAGAAATTTCATAAACAATAACAAGCATGAAATACTTGTTGGGGGGTTAAACTTCTCTCTCTTCCTCCCATCATTTTTATGCAAATTACCCTAGAGAGAAGTATTTCACCACACAAGCACAGAGAAATTTTCAGCTATTTTAACAAGTGCTACCATAACGCAGGAGACCAGGGTTTGATCCCTGGGTCAGGAAGATCCCCTGGAGAAGGGCATGGCCACCCACTCCAGTATTCTTGCCTGGAGATTCCGTAGACAGAGGAGCCTGGTGGGTCCCACTCCATGAGGTTGCAAAGAGTCAGACACAATGGAGAGACTAACACTTCTGCTTTCACAAGACACAAAGGAATTCTACAGAGTCCTGAGGAAGAGAGAAAACAGGCCGTGGGGGTGGGACAGGAAAGGCCTTCACAAAAAGAAGCCAGAAACACTGACTAAAACTTGCTCACAAATTTATACTCATCCAAGGTCTAGAGCTGCTTCTGAGGAAAGTCAACCAGATTCTCCTTCTGATTACATTCATTTAGTCCTAACCTTGGAGAATACATCACCTAGAAGTCATCACTCTTATTCTGAAAGCCCTAAAACCCTGGCATAAAGCTCCTCCAACAGAGCTGAAACCCATAATTTGAGCACTGGAAGGGAAGGACTTGAGTGTAGACTCTCACAACTGCAAGTATTACCCTGCCTATCACAATCCTCCGATTCAAAGAGCAAGAGAATTCAAATTCCAAAGATCAGTGGCCAAGAAGGGAAATTTGGAGCTTGAAAGCAACAAAATGAAATTCATGAACCAATTACTAACATTTTCTAAAAGGGATTGAAAAGGGTATTTCAACACTGAAAAGTGAAATTGAAAGGTTTCCTGCACTGCAGGCAGATTCTCTACCATCTGAGCCACCGGGGAAGCCCAAGAATACGGGAGTGGGTAGCCTATCCCTTCTCTAGCGGATCTTCCTGCCCCAGGAATTGAACTGGGGTCTCCAGCATTGCAAGGAGACTTTATACCAGCTGAGCTACTGACTGTCAAATATTCATTATAAAGTTACATTTGATTTAGAATTTTGGTTTTATTTAAAATTTTATTTTGGATAGAGAGCACAACCTACTGGTTACCACGGGAAGAGAGAAGGGAGTAGGGACAAGATTGGGATAGGAGATTGACCTACAAACTATTGATACTGTATAAAATAAATAAGATACAAGTTATGTTGTACAGCACAGAGAGTATAGACACTATTTCGTCATAATTTTAAATGTAGTATAATCTATAAAAATTTTAAATCATTATGTTATACTTCTGAAATTAATATAATATTATAAATCAACAATACTTACTTCAATTTAAAAAACCCACTTAAGAAACATACATACATACCCCTCAGAATTTTGTCTCTCATATGAGCCGGCCTCCTATTAAAATCTGAAGCTACATGTTTCTAATCCACAAAACAACCAGACTGATCAGGTTAATTACCTGACCTGTGATACTCTTTTCTAGACCTCTGAAAGAAGAATACAGAAATCACTTCTGTACACAATCACACTGAACAAAGCTCTCTTCAGCTGCATTATTTTCTTCCAAGGGATGAAAAGCGAGCTAGAAGGCAAAGTGATAATGCAGGTGATATCTAGAGCTTCACACTATACCTGGTAATCTTCCAATTTTCTTCATCTCAGTTTTCCCCATCTCCATCCCTACCTGCATCTATTCCCAGGTGCTTGAGCCAAAATCCCGTGCTTGAGCCAAAATCCCATGCGTCACACCTCTTCATTCATGCCATCCAATTCATCACTATTGCAATTCATCCTTTTGCAAAATTCAGGCTCAAATTGAAGAAAGCCATTTGGGTATGACCTAAATCAAATCCCTTGTGATTACACAGTGGAGGTGACAAACAGATTCAACGGATTAGATCTGGTAGACAGCGTGCCTGAAGAACTATGGACGGAGGTTCATAACCCTGCACTAGAAGTGGTGACCAAAACCATTCCCAAGAAAAAGAAATACAAGAAGGCAAAGTGGTTGTCTGAGGAGGCCTTACAAATAGCTTAGGAAAGAAGAGGAGTGAACAGCAAAGGAG
Organism: Muntiacus reevesi; assembly: GCF_963930625.1. Classification (NCBI taxonomy): domain Eukaryota; kingdom Metazoa; phylum Chordata; class Mammalia; order Artiodactyla; family Cervidae; genus Muntiacus; species Muntiacus reevesi. The sequence goes on from NC_089255.1 coordinate 72,381,699, forward strand.
AAAGGGAAAGATATACCCAACTGAATGCAGAATTTCACAGAAAAGCAAGGAGAGTTAAGAAAGCCTTCCTCAGTGAACAATGCAACAGAACAGAGGAAAACAATAGAATAGGAAAGACTAGAGGTCTCTTTAAGAAAACTGTAGATACCAAAGGAACATTTCATGCAAAGATGGGCACAATAAAGGACAGAAATGGCAAGGACCTAACAGAAGCAGAAAAGATTAAGAAAAGACAGCAAGAATACACAGAACAGTACAAAAAAGGTTTTGATCACCCAGATAATCACAATGGTGTAGTTGGTCACTCACGTAGAGCCAGATATCCTGGAGTGTGAAGTCAAGTGGGCCTTAGAAAGCATTGCTACAAACAAAGCTAGTGGAGGTGATGGAATTCCAGCTGAGCTATTTCAAATCCTAAAAAAATGATGCTGTGAAAGTGCTACACTCAATATGCCAGCAAATTTGGAAAACAGCAGTGGACACAGGACTGGAATAAGTCAGTTTTCGTTCCAATCCCAAAGAAAGGCAATGCCAAAGAATGTTCAAATTACCATAGAATTGTGCTCATTTCACATACTAGCAAGGTAATGCTCAAAATCCTTCAAGCTAGGCTTCAGCAGTACATGAACTGAGAACTTCCAGATGTATAAGCTGGATTTAGAAAAGGCAGAGGAATCAGAGATCAAACTGCCAACAACACTGGATCATAAGGAATTCCAGAAAAATATCTACTTCTGCTTCATTAACTATGCTAAAACCTTTGACTGTGTGGATCACAACAAACTATGGAATATTCTTGAAGAGATTGGACTATCAGACCACCTTACCTGCCTCCTGAGAAACCTATATGCAAGACAAGAAGCATCAGTTAGAACTGGATATGGAATAATGGACTGGTTCAAACTTCAACACTTAACCCTAATAATTTTACCAGCAGAAGCACCCACTTCTCTTAAACTCTACAGGTACCATCCCAGGCAAAATACTCCACCATTTCTTGCCCGGACTATCACAAGAGTCTCCTGGCTGCTCCCCTACTAGCACTGTTCTTTCCTCCAACACAACTTGCCATTATACAGCAAGTGAACCCTGTAGCCAGCAGATCTGTCCACTGACTTGGAATACAGTGCAGAAGCCTTTCCCTGAGTAGTCAGGCTTCTGTCTCTCCACCCTGGTTTTCCACATGTCTCTTTTTTTGTCCACTGCGATGCAACTACACTGGCTTCTAAGCTTCACAAACTCAGCCACTCATTTTCTCTTTCTTCTTAGGGACCGTTCACAAGTTTTCTCTGTCTGAAATTTTCTTCTATCCATTCATCATCTATTTACCTCTTACTTTAGGTCTGAATTCAACACTACTTTCTCAGAAATGTCTTCCCAGACACCATCTCCTGCTCAAAATTAGTCTCTAATACACTTGACCACAGCATCCTCCCCTTTTCCTTCAAAATGCTTACCACAATTTATAATTTATATTTGGTTTGGATTGGTGAAATGCCTGTTTCCCCACAAGACTACATGTTCCATGAGGGCAGAGACCACATCTGTTGGTTCACCACTGTATACCCACAAAAGCTTATTGAATGAGCAAATCAAATAGAAAAATTCTTATTCCTAAAGTCATACAGTGAATAAATAATTATTAGAGCAATGCTAGACATTGTCAAGAATATAGATAAGGATTGTGCTAGGAATTTTTTTTTTCAAAGAATGAACAGTTTTGTTTAAAAAAAAAAATTAGGTGTTCCAACATAGATTTCCCTGAACTCTGGAAACTTGTGAATTTAAATCATGCAGCATATATTACTTTTTAAACTTGTCTTCTGGGTGTCTATAGATATATTTAAGTTTCAGAGAACAGAAACAGCAGAACAATCCCTGAGGCACATACAGCACATTTTATTTGGGTTAAATAAAATCCTGGCACAGATGGCTAAACAAAAGCATAAATAATTTATGTGTCATGCCCACATCCACAATGTTGATTCCTGGTAGGTGCATTACCCACTTCTACTATATCAATAATAGAATATAAGACTGGTATGTTTCAGTCCTCACAAATATACCTTTATCCTACAGCTCTGTATCAAAGAAATGTGTATGTGTGCGAGTAAGTGTGTGTGTGTAGACACATACGCTTTGTACCTTCCACAATGAGACTAATTATTATATAATAATATTGGCAACATTAAGCAGACCATCACTGTGGGAGTTTGAAATATGCAAAAAAAAATCTGTTAATTTATTCAAACTTGTTCAGCTGCCATCAAAGATAAAAATATGCCTCCACTCTTCATCTCCTTCAAGATCAAAGGTACATTTTTAAGTTTCTGTGTTTCTTTGATGACATTAAATTCGTTTTTCCATCCAGCCAAAGTGGTTCAGGATTCACAAGCTATTTTAACATATATTCCTGAAATTCTAATGGTAGGAAAATAGCAATTTTGTTATAGAAAATATATATGTACACACACATATAAAAGAATGTCCAACAATTCAAGGTTTCTACTTTTAATAATTGGTGTTTTCTTCATGAAAGATATGTTTCTTAAAAGTACATTCGTCAGCATCATTAAAAATAAAAGATAACTGCAATGATGGCCTATGTGATTTGTAGTCTCATAGTACAACAGAAAATCTTCACTCATGTAGATAAAAACAAATTTTTACTGAATTTTATTACAATGATATTTCTTAAAATACATAAGGATGTAAAACATTCACTAGTTATATAATCTTGGATAGAAGCTAAATCAGTCAAGTTACATTTATCAGGGGGGAGAAGTATTACATTTTTAATGTTTAAGTATCATTTTCAATCTTGCAAATAAACCTTGTTTTTGCAAATGAACTGCAGCTGTTATGAAGGGATTCTATTTCCTTTAGAGTTTACCTTTTAAGGCTATCAAATACTAATGGCAAGATAACTAATGAAGAATTTCAATTAAAAGACTAGTCTACACTGTTGGTGGGAATGCAAACTAGTACAGCCACTATGGAAAACAGTGTGGAGATTTCTTAAAAAACTGGAAATAGAACTGCCATATGACCCAGCAATACCACTTCTGGGCATACACACCGAGGAAACCAGATCTGAAAGAGACACGTGCACCCCAATGTTCATCTCAGCACTGTTTATAATAGCCAGGACATGGAAGCAACCCAGATGCCCATCAGCAGATGAATGGATAAGGAAGCTGTGGTACATATACACCATGGAATATTATTCAGCCGTTAAAAAGAATTCATTTGAATCAGTTCTAATGAGATGGATGAAACTGGAGCCCATTATACAGAGTGAAGTAAGCCAGAAAGATAAAGAACATTACAGTATACTAACACATATATACGGAATTTAGATAGATGGTAGCGATAACCCTATATGCAAAACAGAAAAAGAGACACAGAAGTACAGAACAGACTTTTGAACTCTGGGGGAGAACGTGAGGGTGGGATGTTTTGAAAGAACAGCATGTATATTATCTATGGTGAAACAGACCACCAGCCCAGGTGGGATGCATGAGTCAAGTGCTCGGGCCTGGTGCACTGGGAGGACCCTGAGGAGTTGGGTGGAGAGGGAGGTGGGAGGGGGGATCAGGATGGGGAATACGTGTAACTATATGGCTGATTCATGTCAATGTATGACAAAACCCACTGAAATGTTGTGAAGTGATTGGCCTCCAACTAATAAAATAATATTAAAAAAAAAAAAAAAAAAAAAAGACTAGTCTAACCTCCACACCTGGTAGAAAAATAGAAGTGAGGCTTTTCTAAATACATCTATAATCCAATTAATTGCTAAAGCTTTGTCCTTTTTTTTTTTTTTTTTTTAATTTCTACTATCTATGCAATAGAAGCTAATTGTTCAAAGGAAAGATACAGATCACATATTCAACTTTCTCTCCTTTGGCCAGATTTAACTGAGCCGGTTACAAAAAGAGGCCAAATTTCTGCCTTCTTCTTGAGCTTATCCAAGCATTAACAATTACTGAGGTAAAAAGAACTGATGCTTCTTTGACTATAAATAGTAGTTCTTTGATGTTGTCATTGTAGGGAAGAGTGGTATTTGTTTGTTTTGGTTTTTTCTCCAAATAAGTACGTCCTTGGTAAAGTAAAGGCAAATGCCTTTAAGCTAAGATCCACCAGGATAAAACTTAGGAAAGTCTCAGCAATTTAATACTTTGCTTTGTTCAGGTTAAAAAAAAAAAAGAAAAAAATCACCCCTACTTTAGAGAAAAATAGGAACAGGTGAATATTTTTTAAGCCCTTGATGAGGCACCGTGCCAGAGCCACCACATTTGTGAGTTTGCTGAATCTTTCCAGCAACCTTGCAAGGTAATCATTAATACTGTAGTCCTGTAGAGTCCTAGATGTCATCTAGAGTGACGGCTAGAGTCAGGATGAGGTCTGTGTCGAGACAAGATAGAAATGCCTTTTATCTGTTGAGAGCACTGTTTTCTGCCCTACAGAGTTCCAGAAAGATGACGGGTTACCTTGACTATGGTTGCTCTAGTAGAAAATGAGGCTGCTTAGGAATGAACAACAAGAACATATCACATTCCTTTCATTCCTCACAGAGATCTTTTGTTTCTGGGCCCAGTTAACGACGCAACTCTTCTTTCAACCTGTAACTCCTACTTTCGTCCATCATACTTGTACACGTGGCCATACATGATGCCAGTTATGGACACGTCTCATGCCCTGAGATGGGTCAGTACAGTGAACTATCACAAATTCACTTACTCTGCACCCAGCACTTATAAAGAGTACAGCAGGAATATATGGCAAAATCCTTACCCCTGGAGATTAAGGTTAGGAAATAAGACTAGTATTATACTGCATGGGAAGCCAAAAATGACCCTAAAATTTCTAGACTAAAAGATTAAAATATTAACAACACCTTTGACAGAAATGGGGAAATACCAAAGGAAGTAAGTCTGCTTGATGCCAAAAGCAATTATAAATCCAATGCTGTGGCCACACTGAGTTTTAGATAACTTGTGGGGAGTGCAGGAGAAATTCTGTAGGCCCCTGGTAACATGGGACTGGAGAACAGAAAGGATAAAGTTTAAATTATGACAGAGGACAAACTTGTTCTGAAAAAAAGGGTATAAATGTAAGAAAGACAGTTGAAAGTTGAACCTGAATGACCATTCACCCTTGGGTGGGTTGGGGGGGTGGGGGGAGAAGGGAAGGGATAGGAGGGAAGGGGAGTGGAAAGAGAATAGAAAATGAAAGGAAAACGGGCAAGAGAAAATACAAAGTCATGAAAGCCAAAAAAAGTGTGGAGAGGATAGGGGAGCAGAGTCTTAAATCCTGCAGAACTAGAAAAATACGGACAAATGAAAGGTTTCTGGATTCACAAGAATGCTCTCTTGTAACCTTCTAGGAAGCCTCAACATTACAGTTTAGTCGGAAGTCCACTGAAAGCAGGTTCAAAAGGAAGTGGTGACCAAGAATTAAAGGTATCAACTACAAATGGTGTTGAATATCTAAAGTGTTAAACATCTAAATAATAACAATAACTAGCTACACTAATACTGATATGGAACTTGTTAAGTGCCAGACTCTGTTCTCAGAACTTTGCACATACCCTCTCATTTAATCCTTACTTCGGCCCCGTAAATTAGGCGCTATTATTACTTGCATTTTGCAGAGCAGAAAACTAGGGACTGACAAGTTTGTCACAGAGCTAGTAAGCATCAGAGCCGGGACCTTAATGCAAGCCCCCAGAACCTGTGGTGTCTAACCAGTGTGTACACTGCCCATCACAGAAAAAAAAAGTGGGGGGGAGGAAATATTAGTTTTATCATCGTGTTCAATGTGCATCCCCAGTGCTTAGATCAGAGTCTAGCACATGGTAGGCACTCAACAAATTCATGTCAAATTATCGAATTAGTGGATGATTAACTAGAAAGAGTATGAAGGTCAAGCAAAAGGATGGGAGCTATTTTAGGTGAGTTTATTCCCAGACTGTTTAACCCTCATTGAAAAATTTCTCTATTCTCTCAACACTATGAAAGTAAATTCATCGTGCTATAATTTGTCCCAAATTAAAAATATGCCAGGAGACATGAAAAGGCTTACAGAAAAGATGAGGATAATGAGATGAACTTTTGCTCTTTCTTAATCTAAGCGAGTTGTTTTCCAGTTAAACTTGGCGACCTGAGGCTGACCCTGCAGGCTCTAACAAGCCAAAATCTATTCTGCCTCTTCTTCTGATTACTGCACAGGACTGCAAGCTGCTTCTCAAGGTGGAACTCACTCAGAAGATACATAAATTGATATAGATCAATTCCCAAGGATAAAACTTACCATCAGTAACTCCTAATGCAAAATCGTTTTACAAAAGGAATTAATTAGAATCAAAAAATGTATAAACAGTTATTTCCTATAGCCAATATTTTAAGCTTTGGAGATCAGAACAAAAAATGATAGGAAATATTTCAGCTGTACATCCAGTTGCAATAAGAGATGAATGTGAGATCACTCACACATTCACCTCTCAAGCTCTCACGACTCCCATCTGATATTCCTCATTCAATGTGATTTCCACGTTCAGATCTACACATTGGTTATCTAAATATTTTGAACTATGCAGTTACTGATACAAGCTTACCTAATAGATTTAATCGGCAGTGTTTTAGAAAAGAATCAATTCTAGACTTGGTTAACTTAGGAGACAAAATTAAAAGCATTTATTCAACTAGTATGTAGCGTTATGTGCTCTTCATAGTGGAGGATATAAAAGTTATGTGTAAGGTATAACCCATATCCTCAAGAAGCTTAGTCCATATACCAACACTTCCCTGACTTCCCAGTTATTTGTCATTATCTCTAGAAACTGCTGATTGTGCACCTAAGCTCAGATCTAAAATCATATATCTTGTGAAATCAATAGGACTTAGTACTTATGTTTCGCTGATGGGACCAGACCCAATAAAGAAAGAAATCCATTTCAATAAGATTTCAAATTGCTTTTCAACCACTCTTCCTTTATAAATTATTTCACTTTTTATTTAATTTTCTTATCTTTTCCCATGTGAAAGCTTAATATATCAGAAAACCATTATCTAGAATGTATACAAATACTTCTTTGTGTTAGTAATAATATTCATAAACAACCAAATACTAAAATAGTGTCTAAAATGCACTCTGAAATATGTGACAATATTGTCAGTGTTCATTTGATTAACTACCTTTCAAGACCAAGTCTTTCCAATATTAAAACATCTACATTATATAAAATGAGAATATTCAAATGACTCTTTTTAGTCATTCTTCAGTGATGAAAAGGAGTTATATCCTACATTTTAAGCTAGCATATTTAGTGAAATACACTGAGGATGTTTTTTCAGGCGTGCTAAGGTATAACTGACAAATAAAAATTGTATATATTTAAAGTATATAACTTGATGATTTGATATCAGATGCAATCAAGCTAATCAATATGTCCATCATTTCACATAGTTACTACTTTGCTTTATTGGGTGTGTGGCAAGAACGAGACTGGAGTTTTTAAAATTCTATTATTAAAGAAAAATATTTTACAAACGTCCATTTCTTACAACACATAAAGACTACTTTCTTTGACCTCAATTTACACAACAATAATTACCACTGGTTTTGTGACTTGTTATTCAGGTTTACTTGCTTTAACACTATATCTATGTTATTCATAAAAGTACTGTATGACACATTTTAATTTTCCCCACTAAAACTGATTTTGTTTGGGACATTTCAGAGCATCTCTCAAAATATGGTTTCTAACCCTACCAAAAAGAAAACAAAAAATCCCTATAACCAAGACTCAAACTTGATGATGGACAAGAAATAAAACCTCTTAAAGTAGTACTGTACCTCCAATCATATTTTTTGAGTTTAATAAGTTTGGAAAACTTTGAAGAATATTTATTTTAGCTCTGTATTTTATTTTTAAAGTTTGTATAACATTGAACTACTAGAATCATGTAACATCCTAGGTAAGTATCTATAAATCTGTAAACTATCTTTTAATAAAATCAAAGCACTATCATGAACTGATTCTACTTGATCAAACTTAATCAAAATTATATTAAGATATCTGATGAGGGAATTTTTTGTTGAAACAGAAAATATGTATTCATCCTTCTAATGTGAACATTAATTATACATAATTATTCTGCAAAACTTTATATTTCATATCTATTATCACCACACAGAAATGGTTACAATAACATTTTGTTCATCTGCTAAAGTGAAAGTTATACTAACCTAAAATTTGAATTTGTTTCCATAAACTGTTTTTACTAATATCACATTCATTTAGTCAGAAAATGTTGGTTATCATCAACGAATATAAGATTGCAATTCCTTTCTTCTTTTCACTTTCCTATAGGTCTTCTATTTTAGATATTTTCTGTCAAGAGTAACAACTAACTTCATTGATTTTTAACCCCCAAACTTGAGGAAAAGGACAGAAAAGAGAAACAGATATAAATTAGTTTAGCTGTGGCAGAACCTATACTGCCCTCCTGTGGTGAATCTTAACTACAGACTCTGAAGAACAGTGCAAGCTTTTCCTAGACTAAAGGCTGGAGAATGTGGAAGCATTGTTCCTCCATGCTAGCAAGCAGCTGTTATTAACAATGAAAGCAAAAGATAAATATTGACTAAACTAAAAGACTCCTTTACAGAAATTTACTCAGTCACTGTCAAAACAATCATAGATACTCCCTTCTACTCTATAAAATACTGTGCTATAGGTTTCTTTTAGTAGGGCAGTTGACAGATGGCCAAGCATGTGGATTTCTTATACCCTCTACTTCTTATACACTCTACCACTGCAGTCCATGGGGTCGCAAAGGGTTGGACACAACTGAGCGACTGAACTGAACAGAACTACTTCTGGAATCAAGCAAAAGATAGACAAATGGAGCAATTTCTAGTGAACACAAGGATGTCCTGGGATAAGCAGCTCCCTAGTCAACAAAGTACTGCATCTGTTATATAAGGCAATGTGGACCCTGAAGGATGGAACAATCCTCTGGCTTACTTATAAATATGATTTAGGAAGTGGTCAGTGTAATTTCAACCTCTGTGATATTTTAAAAGTAGAACTGATACATCATAAGACTTGGATGAACCAAAGCTTCAGAAATTCTAAGTGGTTTTATCAATATACCCTGAAGAATGTTTTAGATCTTTCAAGAAAAAATATCAAGTACTCTATACCAAAAAAAAATTTGTCCTTCATCATTTTTTTAAATCGGATGATACTTATGAGTCATTATTTCTTTATTTTGTTTTTAAATCACTCGTTTTCTACTTCCTCTCCTATAGGATCTCATTTAAGGTCTCAGTTTTTACAAATATTAACAATAGCACAAAAATTATTTTAGATTTTCCTGTTGGTAAGGGCAAAGAAAGTACTTGGGGAGGTATTTCAAGTAAAATGGAAAACTGAGTTTACTAAGTAGCTTCTCTTGAAGGTTAAGCAGTTCATAAAATACTGCTTTTTCTGTTTTCTTCTTTCCTAAGCCCCTTTTTTATCTCTAAAAAGAAAACACTTCTAGTTTTTCCTAATGTCTAAAAAATTAAAGAACAATAGCTATATTCTAATTTAAAAGAAATTATTTTTATAGTTAAAAATTTCAAAGCGGCAACTAGTTTACTGTCACTCAAACTAATAATGCCTGCCTATTTGCTAAGGAATCAAAGACAACATATACACAAAAATATACTGCCCAAAGCAATAATCACATTGAAGGCCTTGGAAATATCTTGTTTTGTTTAAATCTAAAGTTCCACCTAAAAGTCCTTAAAAATCTACTTTCTTTCAGGTACCTACCCTCTACCCATAAGGGTACGGCTCCCTACAGCCCAAATTTATGGATGAAGAGCTTGAAAAAATACTGAAATTTAAATAAGGAAAGCTAACCTAATAATGTTTCAGACACAGATTCAATCAGTAAGCACTTTGGATGGAAGCCTTCCATAAGACATTGCATGCCTGTAATGAACTCACCACATAGTTCCTAAACTTAATCTTCCTAACTACATATTTTGATTTTACTAGCCAAAAATGTATCTAAATCTTGCTATTGCATTTATGCTCTTGACCTTTACAACTTCTTGGAGTAAATAATGTGCACTCTCTACCTATTAGAATCACATGTAATGATTGTAATTCCTTTTATTTGTCTAAAAATGATCTTATCTTTTATCTTAAAACTAAAAAGAGGAATTTCCTACTTCTACCATTTGGGTATTTGGCTATATAGTATGTTTGTATCCATCCTACTCAATGGCCCTCATTACTTTATTTTATAGACTTTGAATCACCAATAACAATTTGAAATGCTTTCCCATAACAGACTGAATCAACTAAATAAGGAAAATAAAAATCCAATCTCGAGAAGCGTAAAATAACAGCAAATAGGCTATAGTACCACTCCAGGGCAAAGAATATAGCACGGTTATTCTAGAAAATTGCAACCGAGGAGTTTGGAACTTTATTAGGAAATCCTCGTGTTTAAAAACTATACCCAAATATATCACACTTCTTGCTCTTTTGTTCTTCATCAAGAAGTATTCTGATGGATTTCTAATTGACTGAGATTTCAGCTCATTAGCGATAGCCTAATAAATAAAAGCGTGTATCCCTCCTTTTCTCTCTCCCCCACCTCTTGTTCCCTCCCTCTCTGTATTCTGCTACTTTTTACATCTCTCTTTTGCCCCTTGAGTGTGTCAAAGAATGTATTTCCTCTGCATCTATCTTTGTGTCTGAGTGGATACCTGTCTGTATTTTATCTGTGTGCATCTCTACATATGTTTCTACTCCATCTGATTCTCACTAAAAGATCTGATCTTTTCATAAGAAGAAAATGAGGTTGTGTCAGAAAGAGAAGAATTTCATGGAGTACAGGTAAATAGCCAGTCCCAAACCATCTTCCTTCAATTCCTAAATATATTGGGAGTACTGCTTCCTTTTTTTTCCACTAAAGCTCTGCCAATACATCACTTTCAATGTTGTTCAGTTATTGAGTAATGAAATCTTTACTGTGACAAACTCAATCCATCTGTGAGAACCCTGACGGGTATTTTCTGTTAATATCAATTAAGCAATTTCTCAGAATGAATTTTTTTATTTCTCTGCCAAATCATATAGAAGTGACAACAATTGTGGGATATTCCCACAAAATATAACACTGTAATTCTCAATTTCTGAGGTACTTCCTGGGTAAGTGGCATTGAGACATTCCAGTACTGATTACATACACAGGGATATATACTTACCTCAAATATCTAACACATTTCAAACAAAGCTGAGAAGTTTTGAATAGCTGTATTGTTAAGTTAGCCACAAGCAATTAGAGGTGATATTTAAAATGTGAAACAGATGAATTTTCATTTGTACTTGGTGCTATGCATGGAAAGAAACATTAAACCAGTGAAGCAATTATAACATGAAGTGTAAAAAAGATAAAACGTTCATTAATTTGGATAGTGGATTTAAAATGGAGGCAATAGAAGCAGCTATTTCTAAGCCACATAAAGTAAGTCATAGTTTCATGGTATATCAGAAATAAAAGATATTCTGCAAACTGGCTCATAGTTTCAGTCTATATAAGAAGTTTCATCCAAAGATGCTATATGAGTAAACTTCAGTCAATTCTCATCTACTTTCTAGTTACCATGCAGAGCAATAGAGAACCCTCCAAATTTTAAGGCCTTCTCTTAAAAGTCCTCTTGCAGACCAAATTGTATGGTGTTGAAATAACCCAAGAGGATGAGAAAGCTGAAAAATAGGGCTTTATCTTAAAAGCTATATCTTAAATAGCTAATTCCAATAAACTTTAAATTTCCCAAACTAGTTGTTTTAACAGTAATATCTCTTTGTACTCCAGGTTTCTATACAATATTAATATAGGAAATAATGTATAAACATATAAATTGTCTACCATAATGAGTTCATATTTTATATTATCATAAAAAATCAAACACACATTCAAAATCACATTGGAATAGCTAAAAATATAGTTATTTTTAAAAACTAGACCAGGGCTATTAGTCATTTTTTCCAACCCCAAAAAGTCAGTTCAAGATTCGAAACAGGCATTGATAAAATAGGAAGAAATAAAGTCAAAAGTCACAAATTAAAGCCTAATACCATGTCAGAGATTGATGAAAAGTACCTTGGGACACTTACATTACAGTCCCAAAATCAAGGGAAATATTTGCAAACCTAGTTTTAGAAGAGATTAAATCTTAAAAATTAACACAACCTAATCTACCAATTCAGGAAAAGCACAATTGTGCCTCTCTCTGTCTTGCCCACTAAGCAGGGAGCTTTTCAAAAGCAGAAGTGTCTTAATCATTTTTATCCAAAGGACCCCACAGAGTGTCTCTTGTATAAGGCATCCAAATAAATATTGTTTAATTGAATGAATGAATGATTAAACAATGATTATGGAACTGCATAGAGCATTTCCACTGCTTTAGTCCAAGATCTACTGTAATTAATATGAAGAAATGTCTTTCTCATAAATCTCCAAGCAAAGGATCTCAAAATAAAATAACTGGCTTCTGAAGGAAAAAAGGAGCAACTTTAAAGCATTTTTTACATGTCTTGCTTGTAAAATTAAAAATTATATAAAAGATTTGAAAACAAGTAGAAGATGTATATTTCAGTAAAATGCAAAGTTTACAAGGTCCTAAAAGGTGAAATATATAACCATCCCCATTCAGGTATCTTAGAGGAAATGAATGCATAAAAGGACAGAAATTTAAAGTCACTTTAAGGCAAGAAAACTCTAGCCTCAGTAGCAAGGTAGGATGGCATTTTTTAAATTGCTTCTTTAGTTACTTTAAAAGCACAGTAGCTATTGCTTCCCCTCTACCTTTCTCCTGTTTAAGTCAAATCAAATATATCATATAGATCAACATAGACCAATGCCTCAGAAAAGAGAAACTTCAAATTTGACCAAAATAATCGCCTTTCCCTTTTTCCAGAACGGACTCTTTCTTTGGTTCAACTCCAACCATCCTCCCAAACTCTAGGCTCCTTTCAACGGTACCCATTGGGCCTGAAAGCCATTCCAGAGACTTAAATCTTAAGGAGCCACTTTCACAGCCATTCCCAACTTAAGGGAAGCCCTTCCACCAAGATTAAAAATTTGATCAGTCTCTGCAGTCTACTTGATTCAGGGGGGAAAAAAAATGTGGTGGAAAGATGAACGAGGAAGACAAGACATCCCTCAACAAACTCAACTCTATTCTCCAGCTGTACCTCCTCCCTACCCTCTGCTCCCCTTCGACTTCCTCCGCTCCCGGCTCTGGACAGGTGGGAGGGGGGGTGAGTACTTTTTGGGGAGGGGCTGCAACAAACTTTCATTCTGCCACCTCTTTCCCACCCCCACCTCACATCAGGTCCAGCTGGTAACTGAAGCCACTGGGAAGGGCTGTCCGTATCCCCCGCCCCCCTTGGGAGAGGGATGAGATGAGGTGGATGGGGGGCGTGGGTGGGCAGGATGCAGGTGGAGGGGTGTTCTGACTGTAACTCTTCTTACCACTGGAGCGCCTGACGATGTTTTCCAGAAACGTGTTCTGCGGTGCCACCAGCCCTCTCTTGCCCCCCGGCATCCTGGGTCTAAAGAGCAGCGGCCAGGATCCGCGGCGGGGGAGGGGGGGTTGCAGGAAGAGAAGGTGGAGCAAGAGGAGGAAAAGGTGGAAGAGAAGATCGAGCCGAAAGAAGAGGGGGCGCGGCGGCGGCGGCGGGGTCCCCTGACTGTGTCTCCAGCCCGACCCGGATGAGCAGCTCTGGGGAGAAGGACCAGGCAGTTCATGGTAGTAGCACTCCCCCGGCCGCCGCTGCCCAGACTGTGGCGGTGCCGCGCACGGGGCTCGGGAACTGCAGGCTCCGCGGGGCACAATGCGCCTGCGCCGCCCCCGCTGTCGCTGTCCCGCCGGTGCTGATGCTGAAGCTGCCGCTGAGGCTGTTGTCGCGGCGGCGGTCACCTAGGCGCGGGCTCAGCATTTCTCCCCCTGCCCCGACCACCGGGGCCGAGGGAGCAGGAAAAGCCCACTCAAAGCCCTGTCTCTCAGAGCCTTTACTGCCCCTTCCTCTCTCCCTTCGCTAGTCCACCCCTCTGGCGCGGCTGGTTCAGGGCTGCCCGGCTGAGTCCAACTTCTGCCCGGCGGTGCGCCCGGTGGCCGCTCCTCTCTCCCCGGAGATCGAGGCTAACGCTGGCTGTCCAATGGGTCCCTGGAGAGGGCGAGGAAGTGGGGAGAGGCAGGCAGGATGCCAAAGAGGGCAATGGGCAGTCGGAGGGTGTCACATCTCGGTTTCTCCTGCCAAGGTCCCGAGTCCAGACTGCTCCCGCGAACGCGGCTGCTGGGACGGAGGTGTTGATCATCTCCCGCTCCAGCCCAGGCTGAGAGCGGAAAGGGGACTGACTGGGCGGCGCGCGGGGACGCAGAGCAGCCACCTGACGCTGCTACCGCCCCCCTCTGGGCTTGGGCGCCCGAAGCTCAACAGAAGAGCTCTCCTCACCCGCCCTGGCCCACGCCTTGGAGCCAGAGCCAGATAAGGTCCCAGCGCAGAGCTGGGGGCGCAGAAATGGCCCCTGCACCCCAGGCTGAGTCTGGAGCGCGGTGGGGCGCGGCAACTACACTGGGATGCTTCCCAAAGCTGCGGAGCGCAGAGGCGAGCGGCGAGCCCCGCCGCTGCTAAGTTGCGGGAAGGGTTGCACTTAGTGAAATGAGTAGGGGAAGAGGGTGACTAATTCACCCTCCGAGAGACGAGTGCAGCGAGCAGCGTTTGCGGTGGAAAAACAGTGAAGGCGGTGGGCGCGAAGCTGCCCAGGTCCAGAGACTGCGAGCGGGTATCGTTTCCGACAAAGCTCGGAACCGGCGACAGGAGGGGAACCGTAAAAAACCGAGCCCACAAGCCCACAAGCTCAGTCTGCAACGGAGAAGGGAAAATAGCCTAAGTGCGAAGGGACTGGGGAAACAGAGGGAAAGAAATGAGGGAGCTCAGGATGGCAAGGGTACTTCCTTTTATCTAAGGCCGTGGTTCTAAGTGGTCCCGGACTGGAAGCACCTCCTAAGAACTTGTTTAAAATGCAAATTATTCGGCTCGGAAACCAGGAACTCTGGGAGCTGGGGCTAACAATGCTTTAAGAAGCCCTCTGGATAAATATTCTTATTGCTCAAGTTTAAGAAGAACTGATCGAAGGCTTTCGCGCCGGAGGCTTCGCCTGGGCCTGTCTAGAAAGGACGAGTGCGTAAACAGGGTCGAGGAGTGAGGACAGAAATTGCGCTCCGGCTGGGTCAGAGGTTGGTGGTGAGGCAAAGCATAAAGTAGGAAGGCTAAAGGAGAGTTGGATGGGGGCGTCCCCTTTGCTGAGACTTGTGCTAGATAACCCTTGCTAGAAAGGGTCAAACTGGGCTATACTCAGAAGCAGTAGGATTCTCCCTGGAAGGGGTCAGAGGAAATAACCTCTGCTCCACCCCTACTCTGGGCAGGGGGATTGGGAAGTGGGGGTGGTGTCTCGACTTCCTTTGGAGACCCCTAGATTACCAGTCAGTTGTCTCAAGTTACTGTCCCCCTCTCCAGAGCAGTCTGTGTAACGGCCGTAGCCTGTAGCCAAAGCCAGTGAAGTGAAGTCGCTCAGTCGTGTCCGACTCTTTGCTACCCCATGGACTGTGGCCTACCAAGCTCCCCCCGTCCATGGGATTTTCCAAGCAAGAGTACCAGAGTGGGTTGCCATTTCCTTCTCCAGGGGATCTTCCTGACCTAGGGATTGAACCCCAGTCTCCCGCATTGCAGGCAGATGCTTTACCCTCTGAGCCAGGAGCGAAGCTAGCCTGTAGCCAAGAGACACATAAATGCACAGTCAATACCCAGACTTTAGTTTAGGGTCATTTTCTCCCTCTCCTCTGAAATTTCCACCGGTTCCTCCAGAGACTGGGCGACTGAGCAAACCCAGAAGGTTGATGCACTGTAACAAGCAGTTTGCTCTGCTAGGATTCTTTTTTTTTTTTTTTTTTCCATTTATTTTTATTAGTTGGAGGCTAATTACTTTACAATATTGTAGTGGTTTTTCTCATACATTGACATGAATCAGCCATGGATTTACATGTGTTCCCCATCCCGATCCCCCTTCCCACCTCCCTCTCCACCCGATCCCTCTGGGTCTTCCCAGTGCACCAGGCCCGAGCACTTGTCTCATGCATCCAACCTGGGCTGGTGATCTGTTTCACTATGGATAATATACATGTTTCGATGCTGATTCTTTCCACACAAAATCAAGACTGTGAATAACACTAGCCTAGCCTTGCTTTCCGGGCTTCCTCCGGTGGCTCAGCAGTAAAGAATCCGCCTGCAATGCAGGAACCACAGGAGCACAGGTTCTATCTCTGGGTGGGGATGATCCCCTAGAAGAAGGCATGGCAATCCTCTCCAGTATTCTTGCCTCAAGAGTTCCATGGAGCCTGGTGGGCTACAGTCCATAGGATCTCCAAGAGTTGGACATGACTGAAGCAACTTAGTACACTGGCAGGCAGCCTTAATTTCTACCCCAAGCACTCCTGGTGGTGCCGGTTCATTTCCCTACAACTAGAATGTCTTATAAATGCACAGGGGTGTTTTTTAGTATAAATGCATTGGGGTGTCTTCAGTTAAATAACAAGGAGCTCAGGTTCAGATTGGATCCTGGTGATTAGTCTGCCAGAGCAGGAGTCGAAGATGTGGCTGAGGTTACACCTCTCTTTCTGAAGTTTCCTGTGTATGATTTAAAAGGAAAGTGAAAGTCAAAATATCTCAGTTGTGTCCAACTCTTTGGGATCCCATAGACTGTAGCCCTCCAGGCTTCATGGAATTCTCCAGACAAGAATATTGGAGTCGGTGGTAGCCATTGTCTTCTCCAGGGGATCTTCCCAACCCCGGGGTCGAACCCAGGTCTCTTGCAGTGCAGGCAGATTCTTTCCCGTCTGAGCCATCAGGGAAGTCTGTATAAGCAGAAGAGGAACTGGAAGCCTGAACTTAGACACACAGTTGAATTTTACCCCTCTTCTTCTGTGAATTCAGCTGTGATTCTTCTGTGACCTCTGCTTATGGCTACTAGGCTACTGTACAGACCACGACAAATCAGCCATTCACAGTCTGAGGTACTGAGGTAATGAATAAGCAGGCTAATTTCATATATATAATAGAAAATATATAAATATCTATAAAATACATATATAATATCAATATATTTCATAGATTGTGATCCTAGACTTCTAACATATGATAAATCTATCATCAACATTTACAAGAAATATCTCAAATCTATATGTTCTTTTGCACATCGTCAGCTGCCCACATCTCGCCTCTGGGTATTGATATAAATCTCAGCTTGCCAGCATTTCCCATCTAGTATAAATATCCCTGTTCCTAATCACTCCTCTGTGGGTGTATTAGCTCACACTTCCCAAAGAGGAAAGTCTTTTGGACTCCATTAAGACACAGTTACACAATTACTGGTAGAATTTCCCCATTTATTTCCAGCTGCAGATTTAATTAAAATGACATCCTTTCTTCTTTGTCCTTCATAATATCATAGCATTATAACTTTGCAATTATTTTGATTATTGCAAAAAAAATGATCATTAGAAAGTGTCAAATCCTTGGTTTACACACATTTCTTAATCCTCTAGTTTAAATTTTCAATTTACAGAAGAGGAAAACAAGGCCTGGAGAGATAAGGTGCCTAATCCAAGATGCCACAGTGCTTTAGAGGCTACATTGTGACTAGAATCGAGCCTTCTAAACCTGTAGTGAGAGCTTCTCGTAAATAATAGAAAATAACCTGATGTTGGTATAACGTGGTAATGATCAGCAACATCTAACAATCTCTATTGCCATCGCTGGTTTTGCAGAACTAGAGAGAAGAGAAACCCCTGATAATCACTTGCAACAGCTCCTAATCAACATAGAATTAAGGAAAACAGAGCAGCACTGGCACCGTATGGACTGACTGGCTCTAAGGAATGTGCTGGCAGATTGCAGCAGGTGCCGATGCAGCATTTTAAAAGTGGTTTTCAGACAGAGTCCATATGTTGTAACCAAGCCACAGGATATACAGGTGAGACAGACAGGAATCAGCAGGCTTTCAATGTCACACAAAGGGCATTTCACTGCAAAGATTAAAGCAGAATCATTGTCCTTTCCTTCTGTCTTGGGGTATTAGAGTGGTGTTGTCTGTGAGAGCCAAGAGTTCCAATACCCAGAGGTGTTCACCAACTCCTAAGTCACAGCTATGAAATGAAGGGAAAGCTGGCTGAGCTGCAGATGTGTTTCAGTTTAACAGCAACTAGTACAAGAGTGAAGAGTTAGAAAATGATATATTAGGAAGCAATGGTTTGTAATTACTATAGGTTTGCTGAAGGATTCTTTTATCCCTCCTTTGAGGATTTAAAATATAGTTTATTTGACAGTAGCTGTAATGATGTGTAAGCTCTCAGAAATACATTAAAAATAGGTCCAGTCTAACACTGTTTGATCTTTTATTTGAAAATGGCCCACCTACTACTCTCTCTGGGGATGGTTTTTCTCTCCATCCCTGCTGTTTCTGGGCAGAGGTATAAGATACAACCTGTAGATTCTAAATGGATGGTTCTGATGGATAACCTCAGATATGCAGATGATACCACCCTTATGGCAGAAAGTGAAGAGGAACTAAAAAGCCTCTTGATGAAAGTGAAAGAGGAGAGTGAAAAAGTTGGCTTAAAGTTCAACATTCAGAAAACCAAAATCATGGCATTTGGTCCTATCACCTCATGAGAAATAGATGGGGAAACAGTGGAAACAGTGTCAGACTTTATTTTGGGGGGCTCCGAAATCAGTGCAGATGGTGATTGCATCCATGAAATTAAAAGACACTTACTCCTTGGAAGGAAAGTTATGACCAAACTAGATAGCATATTAAAAAGCAGAGAAATTACTTTGCCAACAAAGGTCCATTTAGTCAAGCCTATGGTTTTTCCAGTGGTCGTGTATGGATGTGAGAGTTGGACTGTGAAGAAAGCTGAGCACAGAAGAATTGATGCTTTTGAACTGTGGTGTTGGAAAGGACTCTTGAGAGTCCCTTGGACTGCAAGGAGATCCAACCAGTCCATCCTGAAGGAGATCAGTCCTGGGTGTTCATTGGAAGGACTGATGCTGAAGCTGAAACTCCAATACTTTGGCCACCTCATGTGAAGAGTTAACTCATTGGAAAAGACCCTGATGCTGGGAGGGATTGGGGGCAGGAGGAGAAGGGGACGACAGAGGATGAGATGGCTGGATGGCATCACCGACTCGATGGACATGAGTTTGGGTAAACTCCGGGAGTTGGTAATGGACAGGGAGGCCTGGCGTGCTGCGATTCATGGGGTTGCAAAGAGTCGGACACGACTAAGTGGCTGAACTGAACTGAACTGATGGAGAAATGGGAGGAAAGAAGAAAACAAAAAGCCAGAAGTTGCTCTCCATCCTGGCCTCCAGGATTGGTGACATTAGCTGCAGTATCAGTGCAAACCATTTCTGGTTTACCAATCCACTTTCCAAATCTCACTCTCCACCTCCCCCAGAGCCCCACCTCTGCTCTAGCAATAAAATATCCAAATTATTATTTGATTTCCTTGCTTGTACAAAGTCCCACACTTAATCTTATAACCTTCTTCCTTCTCCCACCCACCCCAGAATCTAAGAAAAAGCAGAATATTTAGCCTCAATTTCCCCTGCTGTAAAAATGGAAATTTGAAATTCTACTTAAGAGAGCTGTTACAAAGATGAAATGAGATCCTATTTGATAGCTATTAAAATAGTATCTGTCATATAAGAAGGACCATATAAGTGTTTGCCAATAAGCCTTTTCATCCCTTTCTATTTTCATCTACAATAATAGCTCTAAGTGGTGGTCACTACTTGTGCTCACCAATAAGCAAGCACCTTCTCCACTTCCTTGAAATTAATTATGGCCATAAACTATTAATAGTTCTGGTTAATGAACTGTGAATAGAGGCAATGTTTATTACTTCCTGGTGAAAGCAGATAAAAGTCAGAAACCAGTGCTTGACGCTCCTCTTCGTCTGCTTCAGTGACTGTGGAATGCCAAGCAACACAAGAACAGCTACAGGAAGGATTACCTAGACCTCTGGTAGACATTATATAAGCAGGAAATAAGCTTCTGTTAAGACACTGAGATTCTGGCACTGTTCCTTACTGTACCATACCCTAATCTACCCTGACTGATATGGATTGTGAACTTGCTTTAGCTACAGCAAATTAGGGGAACAATAATTCCCTGACTGTACACTAGAATCACCTGGGGAGCTTATAAAAATCCCAATGTCCTGGCCACAGCCCACAGACCAAGTACATCAGAATTTCTGAGTGTGAGACTCATACATCAGTAGTTTTTTAAGTTCCCGAGGTGATTTCAATGTGCAGCAAAGTTAAGAGCCATTGTCCTATGTGGAAGCATCTTAAATGTCCATCAACAGAGGAATGGATAAAGAAGATGTGGTATATATACAATCAACCATGGTTTCAACCATAAAAAGGAATGAAATTGTGCAATTTGAAGAAATGTGGATGGACCTAGAGACTGTCACACAGGATGAGATGTCAGAAAGAGATAAATATTGCACATGAACACATATGTGGAATCTAGAAAAATGGTACGATGAACCTATTTACAAAGCAGAAATAGAGATACAAATGTTGAGAACAAACATGTGGACACCAAAGGGGCAGGAGATAAACTGGGAGACTGGGACTGATGTATGTATATATATACACACACTACTATATGTAAAATAGACAACTACTGAGAATCTACAATCTACTGAGTAGACAGTCTACTGAGAGTGTAGCACAGGGAACTCTATTCAATGCTCTGTGATCTAAGTGGGAAGGAAATCCAACAAAGGGGGATAACTGTGTACCTGTAACTCGTTCACTTCGCTGTACAGCGGGAACTAACACATTGTAAAGCAACAACATGCCAATAATATTTCTTAATAAAATAAAATGCATAGTATTTGCATATAAAAAAGAACCATTGTCTTAGAGCAATGCTGCACTCTATGGGACTCTCTGGGATTCAGATATTGTGCCAAGATCCTCCAATGGCACCCCACTCCAGTACTCTTGCCTGGAAAATCCCGTGGACAGAGGAGCCTGGTGGGCTGCAGTTCATGGGGTCGCGAAGAGTCGGACATGACTGAGAGACTTCACTTTCTCTTTTCACTTTCATGCATTGGAGAAGGAAATGGCAACCCACTCCAGTGTTCTTGCCTGGAGAATCCCAGGGACGGGGGAGCCTGGTGGGCTGCCGCCTAAGGGGTCACACAGAGTCGGACACGACTGCAGCGACTTAGCAGCAGCAGCCTCGTTCCTCTCTCTTCAACATCTAATATGCTTTAAGAATGCTTCCTTTACTCACTGTTCTGTTCAGATTTTTTAATTGCCAAATCCAGTGAGGCAATTTCATTCTTAATTTCACTTTACCTGCCTATGATGGTTGACCCTGTTCCAACTCCTGTCTACTCAAAACGTTCTCCTGCCTTAGACTGCCTGGTTTTGAATATTATTGTATGACCTCAGCATTTTAATTAACCTATGTGTGTTTGAGTTTCTTTATTAGTAAAAAGAGAATAATAATAGTCCTTATCTCATATAATTGATTGAAGAATTAAATGAGATATAGAGTCAATACTCTGTAATTGCCCATATGAGAAAAGAATCTAAAAAAGGGTGGATATATGTGTGTGTATAACTGATTCACTTTGCTGTGTACCTAAGACTAACAAAACATTGTAAATCAACTATACTTCAATAAAAAAACTTTTTTAAGAATAGACAGTCAACAGGGGCCTACTATATAGCACAGGGAAATCTACTCACTATTTTGTAATAACCTATATGGAAAGAGAATCTTGAAAAGAATGGATATATGTAGATATATAACTGGATCACTCTGCTATACACCTGAAACTAACATAGCATTGTAAATCCACTATAGTTCAATATAAAATAAAAATTAAATTTAAAAAATCATAAAAATATTGATTTCTCAGCCCAAGAAAAGGCTGAGAAAAATCATTAAATAAGAAAAAACAGAATTAAATGAGATCATACAGGTGGGCAGTCTTGTATCCACATTTTTTAATGGAAAACTCTAAATACTAAATTTTTTTTTCATAAATTTGTCACAAACTCATTTGCCAGAAAAGTCTGACCTGAACTGTTATGAAGCTATTTGTATTCTTTCATTATCCCACTTGCTGTGAATATTGACATGTTTTGCTTCAAAGATACTAATGTGTTTGATAACAGGAAATGTTGTCAATAATCTTTATAGAAGAGATAAAATATATAGAAATCTACAAATTTCTGAATTCCAAAATACAGATCTCTTCCTGTAACTCTAGACATGCCTACCTATGTGCTGACTGACCCTCTTGATGTGGTGATTCCATGGAGATCCCAAAATCAACATATCTAAAACAAATGTATCATCTTGCAGCCTGCCCAATCATTCTCTCCCTCCAGTGTATACCACCTCCATCCACCCAGTTGTCAAGTCGATAACTTCCGTTCTTTTCTATCCCTAGCTCTGACAGCCAATCTTGTTTATTCTACCATCCAGAGGTCTCTTAAAAGTTCCCACGTACTATCACTGTTGGCACTGCTGGAGGTCAGACCTTCTCCTATGCAATCAACATTGAGAATTCTTGTTACCTTAATTTCATGTACCTAGAGCATATTCATAATCTGTATCCATCAGGATAAATACTTCAGGGTCTCATCATCCACTTGGATTACCGCAACAGTGATGTAATTTATCTCCCTGCGTACTGCTCTCCGCCTCCATCCCCAAGCTCCACCCAATTCATTCTTTACCCTACACTGTAGCTAAAGCTCTTAAAACATAAATCTATTTACCTCCCACTCCTGAGTTGTTCTTTGCCCTCAGCTAAAAGTCCAATGCCCTAAGTTAGCCTTTTTCTAATCCTTCCCTACCAGACTCTTGCTTACTTACCCCAGTGTCAGGGCTCACCATTCCCCTTTGCAACCCACGTCCTCATACTTCCTTGCTCCCCACACTCCTTTTTGTTCCTTGAACTTCCTATGCTCTCTCTTTCTTCCTTTGTTAATGTTTAGTTGCTAAGTCGCGTCTGGCTCTTTTGCAACCCCATGAACTGTAGCCCACCAGCCTCCCCTTCCATGGGATTTCCCAACCAAAAATCCTGGAGTGGATTGTCATTTCCTTCTCCAGGGAATCTTCCCAACCCAGGGATCAAACTCATGTCTCCTGCACTGGCAAGCAGATTCTTCACCACTGAGCTACCAGGGAAAGCCCTTTCTTCCTTTAACCATGTCCTATATCCCTAGGCATATTCCTGCTGAACCTAGATTAGATAACTTTTCCTCCAAAAGGCCTTCGTGAACTGTCCAAGACTTAGTGAAGAGCCCTTCCTGTGTCTTCTTCCAATGCCACCATATGCTTTTTCTGCTGTAGCATTTGCTTCACTATTATTTAAAAAAAAAAAAAAATGGTTATAAATACAGTTGAGATCCTAATTATCTTCTCACTAGAGCTGCCACTAACCACTTTGGCATCTTCATGAGAATTAAGAAATCTTCGTTGGACAATCATAGGCCCAAGGCAAGGACATCAATTGCTGAAATTATTGTGATCTGGATTTCTATTTCTATTTATCCCTCTGATGGGTGCCCTCAGTGGAAAGAAGGAGGAAGTCTTTCTACATGAGAGAACTAGGAAAGGGAAATTCACAGTAATAGGAAAGTTTATGATATGTGACTAAAAGTGAATAATTCAGATTTAACAAAGACAGACAGGAGACAGAATTGTACACACGGATAGGGACTCATTATTAGGGACTTTGGCTTATTTTGTTGACAACGAAAGATATGTTTTGAGTAAAAAAGTAACATGGTTTTTTAGGAGAAGGAATCTATATGTAATGAGTTCACAAGATGCTTTGGGGACTCCTCACAAAAATTTTTTTGGTAACTATGTATTTTTACAGATGTTCACTAGGCTTATTATGGTGACCATTTTACAGTATATCCAAATATCTAGCCATTATGTTGTATACCAAAATTAATATAATGTTGTATGTGAGTTATACCTTAATTTTTTTTTTTTTTTTTTTTTTTTGCTTTGGGGAAAGAGAAGATCAGGATTAGAGAAACAAAATAAGAGACTCCTGCATATGAAAAGATCATACTTTGAAACAGTAAATGTTTTCCTTCAACTTCTATATTTACTGTTATTCTCTTGCTATCACCCATATATATATTTATTTAGCTTTTATTAAGTGCCTATAACATGCAGAACACAAAATAAATTGATTTGTTAATTATTCAATGCCATTGAGAAAAATTTTTAGTATAAAATTAAAGATTTTAATTTCCACCCACAATTCACACCACATACCACTATAAATTCCAAATATACTACTGAGTTAAATACTTTAAAACTTAAAAATGGGTTTCTAAGTTATTTCTGAAACATAGGAAATTATAAATAACAAGATAAGCAGGTTTGATTACATCAAACCATATCACCTGCATACACACACAAAGCATAATGGAGATGAGGAATTTGAAAGAATGAAAAATCATTTACGATTAATTTGACTGGGAAACTTTTTCTTCAAAATCTGCTTGGAATGAATACAAATCTATATGTAAAAGATTCCAATGAACAAATAGCCCAATGAATTAATGGATAATAACCATAATTGTAAATTTTTGCATGATTCTCAACCACATCTTGTGAGATTAATAGAACAAGTATAATTATTTCTATTGCTCACATTTTCTAAATGCCCCAAATATATTAAGTGACTTTTAGAAGATCCTCAGCCAGTATGCGGCAAGTCAAAACTCAGCCCAATTCTTTGGATACTGTGTTCAATATCCTTTCCTCTATGTCACATTGAAATATCAATAATATAGGACAAGGGTATAACCCAAATGAGAAAATGCATTTATGAAAATTGCTAAAACTAAACTATGCATTATTGCTAATGAACTTAAATGACCCAGATATTTAGACATGATTAAATCAATAAGCAAATCACAGTATGTGAATTTAATTGTAAGCAAAATTCCATTAGAATTGACACATTCAAGGACTATGTAGAAATACGGAAAAGATCTTTGAAAACACAGGTCAATGGAAAAACATGTAATGTGAAACATTACATATTCTTTGATTTCTACAATATACACTTTGACTTGTAATCAGGAACATGATAAAAGGCTATAGATTTTATGACTCAGTGGTGATTTACAAGATTGGGGTTTTATTTTTCCTTTTCATATAATAATATTTCATGTTACTACTGACTTTGATGTTTCTATTCAATGTTCACTGTCAGTTGTTAATAGATCATTTAAAACCAAAGCCAAAACCTGCCTGAAAGAAATGATACCCACACACATAAAATGTCTAGGGAATAACTATAAAGCAACTTATTTCCAAAAATAAAAAACTATATTGAGTTATAATTGACATGCAATAAACTATACATATTTAAAAAGCTAAATTAAAAAAAATAAAGCTAAATTTACTGACTTTTGACATTTTGTTGTTCACTCACTCAGTCACATGTGATTATTTGCAACCCCATGAATGCAGTACACCAGGCTTCCCTGTACATCACCAAGTCCTGGAGCTTGGTCAAGCTCATGTCCATCGAGTTCGTGTTGCCATCTAACCATCTCATCCTCTGTCATCCCCTTCTCCTCCAGCTTTCACTATTTCCCAGCATCAGGGTCTTTTTAATGAGTCAGTTCTTAGCATCAGGTGGCCAAAGCATTGGAACTTCAGTTTCAGTATCAGTCCTTCCAATGATTATTCAGGGTTGATTTCCTTTAGGATGGACTGGTTTGATCTACTTGCTTGAGAGTCCAAGGGATTCTCAAGAGTCTTCTCCAGCACCACATTTTGAGAGCATCAGTTCTTCAGTGCTCGGCCTTCTTTATGGTCCAACTCTCACATCTGTACATGACTACTAGAAAAAACATAGCTTTGACTCTATGGACCTTTTTCAGCAAAGTGATGTCTCTGCTTTTTAATACACTGTCTAGGTTTGTCATTACTTTTCTTCCAAGGAGCAAAGTGAAAGTTGCTTAGTCATGTCCAACTCTTTGGGACCCTATGGACTATACAGTACATGGAATTCTCCAGGGCAGAATAGCTTTTCCCTTCTCCAGGGGATCTTCCCAACCCGGGGATTGAACCCAGCTCTCTCTCATTGCAGGCAGATTCTTTACCAGCTGAGCCACAAGGGAAGCCCTCCAAGGAGCAAGTGTCTTAATTTCATGGCTGCAGTCACCATCCACAGTGATTTTGGAGCCCAGGAAAATAAAGTCTATCACCGTTTCCATTGTTTCCCCATCTATTTGCCATGAAGGGATGAAACCGGATGCCATGATCTTAGTTTTTGAAAGTTGAGCTTTAAGCCAACTTTTGTTAAACCATCACCACAACTGAAAAGTTTTCTGATGCCCCTTGGCAATCCATGCCTCCTTCGTGGTCCATAGGCAACCTCTGACCTGCTTTCTTTCACTATAGTTTCCATTTTCTAGAATGGTATGTAAATGAAATGATGCCATAGGTACTCTTTTTTTGTTGTTTGTCTTCTTTCACTCAGGATAATTACTTTGAAATTCAGGTACATTTTTGTGGATGTGACTAGAAAGATGATTTCCATGTACAGTAAAGCTTGATAGCTATAGTCAAAGGGCATTAATAATGACGAAAACATAATTTCCTTCTGGCATTTGCAGAATTTGTTGATGGAGACACAGTGGTATTTTTCAATTCTTCTCTCACCAAGAGACAGCCAGAGGGAATGATCCCCAGTTGGAAAGTTGGGTGGGGACTCTGGATCCAACGCTGCCTGCAGTTCTTGGGGTTTAGCTCAAGTTTTGGTAATGCAGTTTTCTTATCTGTGAAATGAAGTTAGACTGACTCATTTTGGTGAATAGGAACCACTTTTTTTTCCCCTTAAGCTGTTAACATCTCTAGACTTGAGAGAACAAGAGGATTAAATGGGGAAATATACAGGAAATGCCAAAAAGGCAGACTAGGGAGGGGGCTGAGCGGTGGAAGAAGCCAGTGAACAGATGTTTTCTTTTCTTTAGGTCAGAAGCTTAGTAACCTTACAGACACTGATCTATTTGCTGTTTAGTAACCCTACATTTGCTGAGAAGACAGGCTGAGGAAGTTGTTTTGCTGTCAGACAGAACTGGACTTGAATCTCACCCAAGCCTATGTCACTCCCCTTCTCATAGCGGATCAGAAAAATGAGAATAAAGGAAAACAGGCATTCAGACATCTGATAGACTGTTCTGAAGATTAAATGAGACAGCATTTAATAAACAAAAAGCTTCACCTGTAAAATGAAGACCATTTTAAATGGAAGTAATGAAGTTCAGAGCTCTCAATATTTCAAGAATTTTGGTAGCAACAAAAATCCAGGTCCATCTAGCTAGAAAACCAAAGGAAATGGAGAGAATCCCTGGGCAGAATCCCTTCTGTAGGTCTCTCCATAGTGCTCCCCTTGAGGAACCTGTGTTCTGCAGACAGACTCTCTCTATCTAGTGAAGGAACTGTCCACACCACAACAGCCTTTTGTTCAGTGATACGTTGAAACTAGCTTCTACTGGCTTGTGAGAGCCCACTTTTAAATTTTCAGGAATCTAGTGAGTCAGTGGTTAATCACTTACAAAAAGTAAATTATAGTGATTTGCAATTAAATGACATATTAAAAAGGAAGGAAATCAATATTCAAAACTCCTTGCTTCCTAATTGTGTAACTACATTTTAGTATTATCTCTGCTGTTAAGGCTATTGATTTCTGATAAATCTGTATAGTGGAAATCCACTATACTGGCATGCTACAGCACATTAATTTCCAACCCCCATATTCAGTGATGTCATATTGGAACCTTGAAGTCAGCCATTGATCTCAGCTAATGCTACAAATCAGGATTTGATTTACTGTTTGTTGATTATCTAGACTTCAGAAAATGATGGGGAAGATGCAGATTATGAATAATGAGGATTAAATTTAAGTGTTTGTGTCTATAGCTGTTACACTGTAAATACTAATAAGCAAATATTCTTCCAGTATTAAAAAACTAATCCCAGTTCAGTAAGAAGTCACTCACATCATTTACATGAATGTAAATTCTAACACATATCTTCATTGTTTCATTTATATCACTAAGATAAATGAAAATACCAACTAATGATTATGTTGGAACTACATTATCCTCAATGACAACCACAGGTTGATGACAGACTTAAAACTCAAGCAAAACTCAGTGAAAGTATCCTGTGAGATTCAATGGACTATATGAAATTCACAATAAACAGTACTGAATATTTTACTATTGCTTAAAATTTGTGCTATACACCTCTTATACCAGTGGGCTTTATAATAAATTTAAATATATGCATATATATATGCATTTCTTGGAAGTCAGCCAGAGATAGCCATTCAACGTTTCAGTTCAGTTCAGTTCAGTCGCTCAGTCATGTCTGACTCTTTGTGACCCCATGAATCGCAGCACGCCTGGACTCGCTGTCCATCACCAACTCCTGGAATTTACTCAAACTCATGTCCCTCAAGTCGGTGATGCCATCCAGCCATCTCATCTTCTGTCATCCCCTTCTCCTCCTGCCCCCAATCCCTCCCAGCATCAGGGTCTTTTCCAATGAGTCAACTCTACCTGCATGCTAATGTCCAGACTCACCAATTCTGAGTTTAGTAGTCCCAGTTTAAATAGAAAGCTCTCTTTTCACTATCTAAGCATCTGTCCAACTGGGTCACACATCTACACGTCTGTGCTTGCACCAAGAATGGTTGCACAGTGTACATAGTACAGGAACTGACTTAACATGGGGCAAATGCCAGGCAATATCATGTTTGATAATCTCATTGACTACAGAGACAGGTACAGTTCCCCAAAAGGAGCAAAGATACGGGACAAACAAAACCAGCAGATGCCCATTACAATAGGTCTGCCTTAGATAGTAACTCACTATCATGTAAGGCAGCTCTGACCTTTTAATCTCAGGAAAGAAAATTAGTGACAGTTTATTCATGCAGTGGTACATCTGACACTCTAAGATTAAATAACCTGCAACATATTTAAATATTCTCCTTTCCCTAAGTCGTCAATAGGTTTTCAGCCATCAGTTGTTTACGATTTATTCTTTCCTCTAACCAGGATTTCTTGACCTTCTACTTTTTAAGGAACTGGGTTAGGTACTCTATAACTACTTAAGTTTACTCTAAATTTGATAAATGGCAGTTTAGCTTGATCACAAGCCCATCTGTTGTGTCTTAAACATCCTGTTCTGAATATGGTATCACTTCTTTAAAAAACAGTTTATGCCACCTCAGCTTCAGTAGACTAATTGAACCAAACATGTTCAAAGAGGCAAACTCTCAGAATAAATCCCCAAATGTCAGCGCTGTCTAGGAGGAATGAAGAAGCATATGGGATCCCAGTCATTCTTCAAATTATTCCTGCTAAGGTGTCTGAGGGGGCCGGGCTCTAGAGAGAAGCTTTATGCCTTCCAGAAAAGTCATATGGTCATGTAATTCTAATTGTAACCTTGAAAAAAATAATAAATTGTGCACTTGGAAATCGTTGCAAAAATACTCTTATCACAAAGGGCCATCACATTACATCCTATTTGCAGTTCAAAGCACTGTTAGAGCCTTAAGAATGCGCAAGAAATGTCCTCCTATTGTAAGAACATCCTTTGCATGTGAACATAATGAATGCCATCCACCCTATACCTCATCTTTGGGGAGATCAGGCCAATGTCTTCTCTGGAGATGACTATAGTGTTCTTTGAAAATGCATCTTACTTACTTCCAAAAGAGAACAAATGGCTCTTATGCTAGAAAGAAATAGATCAAAGTGGCTCAGATGTGTAAACTAGAGGCAGTTAAAAAGGAGTTTTTGTTTAAAGGATATAGGCCAAAAAGAAAACATAAGCTCAGGAAGTTAAAACAGTCAACTCAGCTCAGATCAAGAGAGAAAAAACAGCCTGAAACAGTTGATGCAACTCTGCAGACATAGGACAGAGTCTGTGTCATGGGCTAGTGGAATGGGAGGAAGGAGCTGGGACAGAGGAGCTAGAGCAGGCAGGGTGGGGAGGCTTGAGTGCCAGCTATATGTGAAGCTCTGCTTTAGCTACTTGTCATAGGAATCAGCAATCTTCTCTTCAAAATAGGTATTATATACCCCCAAATGACAGATGGCGAAACGAAGGCTCAGAGAAGTCAATAACTTGTCTCAGATCACACAGCTAAAAAGTGTTAGAACCAGAATTCAAATTTAGAACTCTGGTTCCAAACCCCTTTTCCTACAGTTTGGTTCCAATGAAACTGGACAGCAAGCAAATGCAAATCCTAATATCCAAAGAGACAGTGATGAGCTTGATTCCAGTGTAGGCTGTCGTTTATACCTGGGAGTGAAGCACAGCAGAAAGCTCTAGACAGTGGCAATATTTTCAGTCAGGTCATGAAACAGGCAGGAAGAGTAGAAGGACAAGTAGAAGAGAATATTCTATCTGATTCAGGATCTTAGATGCAGGATCTTAGCCAATGGCTAGGGATGGACCTGGGAACAAGTCCAGGTCCAGGGAGAGAGCTTGGTATGGCTATACAGGCTTATTTTATTGTGCTTCACAAATATTGCTTTTTTTTTTTTAAACAAATTGAAGGTTTGTGGCAACCCTGCTTTGAGCAAGTCTACTGGCATCATTTTTCTAACAGCATTTGCTCACATCATGTCTGTGTGCCATATTCTGGTAATTTGTGCAATATTTCAGACTTTTTCATTATTATTATATTTGTTGCGGTGATCTATGATCAGTGACCTTTGATGTTACTGTTGTAATTGTTTTGGGAAGCCACAAACTATGCCCACATAAGACAGTGAACTTAATTGATAAATGTGTGTGCTCTGATTGCTCCACTGACAGACAATACCCTATCTCTCTCCCTCTCCTTGAGCCTCTCTATCCCCTCTTTAAACAACAATACTTAAATTAGACCAACTAATAACCCTACAGTGGCCTCTAAGGGTTCAAATGAAGAGTTGCACATCTCTCACTTTAAATCAAAAGCTAGACATGATTCAGTTTAGTGAGGAAGGCACGTCAAAAGCTAAAACAGGTCAAAAACTAGGCCTCTTGTACCAGTTAGCCAAGAAGTGAATACAAAAGAAAAGTTCTTGAAGGAAATGAGAAGCACTACTCTAGTGGACTCAAATGATAAGAGTGAAATAGCCTTATTGCTAATATGGAGAAGGTTCTTGTGATCTGAAAAGAGGCTCAAACCAGCCACAACATGTCCTTAAGTCAAAGCCTAAGCCAGGGCAAGGCCTCAACTCTCTTCAATTCTGTGAAAGCTGAGACTGGTGAGGAAGCTGTAGCAGAAAAGTTTGAAGCTAGAAGAGGTTGATTTTAAAAGGTTTAAGGAAAGCAATCATCTCCAAAACATAAAAGTACATAGTAGAGCAGCTGATGTAGAAACCACAGAAAGTTATCCAGAAGATCTTGCTAAGATAATTAATGAAGGTCACTACACTAAACAATAGATTTCCAATGTAAATGAAACAGCGTTGTACTGGAAGAAGATGCCATCAAGGACTTTCACAGATAGAGAGGAGAACTTAATGCCTGGTTTCAAATCTTCAAAAGACAGCTGACTGTCTTGTTGGGGGCTAATACAGCTGGGGACTTGAAGTTGAAACCAGTGTTCATTTGCTATTCTGAAAATCCTAATATCCCTAAGAATTCTAGGAAATCGACTCTGCCTGTGCCTGTAAAATGGAACAACAAAGTCTAGATGACAGAACATATACTGTTTATAACATGGTTTACTGAATATATGAAGCCCAATTTTGAGACCTACTGCTCAGAAAAAAATATATTCCTTTCAAAACATTGATAATACACTTGATCACCCAAGAACTCTGACGGAGGTGTACAATAAAACTAATGCTATTTTCATGCCTGCTAACACAGATCCATCCTGCAGTTTATGGTCTTGGAGTAATTTTGACCTTCAAGTATTCTCATTTAAGAAGTACAGTTTGTAAGGCTTTAACTGCCAAACTCTCCAAACCCGGATTCAATAATACATGAACCGTGAACTTCCAGATGTTCAAGCTGGTTTTAGAAAAGGTAGAGGAACCAGAGATCAAATTGCCAACATCTGCTGGATCATCAAAAAAGCAAGAGAGTTCCAGAAAGACATCTATTTCTGCTTTATTGACTATGCCAAAGCCTTTGATTGTGTGGATCACAATAAGCTGTGGAAAATTCTGAAAGAGATGGGAATACCAGACCATCTGACCTGCCTCTTGAGAAACCTGTATGCGGGTCAGGAAGCAACAGTTAGAACTGGACATGGAACAACAGACTGGTTCCAAATAGGAAAAGGAGTACATCAAGGCTGTATATTGTCACCCTGCTTATTTAACTTATATGCAGAGTACATCATGAGAAACACTGGACTGGATGAAGCACAAGCTGGAATCAAGATTGCCAGGAGAACTATCAATAACCTCAGATATGCAGATGACACCACCCTTATGGCAGAAAGTGAAGAGGAACTAAAGACCTTCTTGATGAAAGTGAAAGAGGAGAGTCAAAAAGTTAGCTTAAAGCTCAACATGCAGAAAACTAAGATCATGGCATCCGGTCCCATCACTTCACGGCAAATAGATGGGGAAACAGTGGAAGATTTATTTTTCTGGCCTCCAAAATCACTGCAGACGGTTACTGCAGCCATGAAATTAAAAGATGCTTACTTCTTGGAAGAAAAGTTATGACCAACCTAGACAGCATATTAAAAAGCAGAGACACTACTTTGCCCAACAAAGGTTTGTCTAGTCAAGGATATGGTTTTTCCAGTAGTCATGTATGGATGTGAGAGTTGGACTATAAAGAAAGCTGAGTGCAGAATTGATGCTTTTTTGAACTGTGGTGTTGGAGAAGACTCTTGAGAGTCCCTTGGACTGCAAGAATATCAAACCAGTCCATCCTAAAGGAAATCAGTCCTGAATGTTCATTGGAAGGACTATTGTTGAAGCTGAAACTTCAATACTTTGACCACCTGAGGCGAAGAGTGACTCATTTGAAAAGACCCTGATGTTGGGAAAGATTGAAGGCGAGGGAAGAAGGGGATGACAGAGGATGAGATAGTTGGATGGCATCACTGACTCGATGGACATGAGTTTGAGTAAACTCCAGGAGTTGTTGATGGACAGGAAGGCCTGGTGTGCTGCAGTCCTTGGGGTTGCAAAGAATCAGACACAACTGAGTGACTAAACTGAACTGAACTGAACTGCCATATATGGTGATTTCTCTAATGGATCTGGGCAAAGTACATTGAAAACCTTTTGGAAATGATTCACCATTCTAGATGGAATCAGGAATATTTGTGATTCATGGGAAGAGGTCAAAATATCAACATTAATAGGAGCCTGGAAGAGGTTAATTCTAACCCTCACAGATGACTTTGAAGGGTTCAATACTTCAATAGAAAAAAAAAAACTGAAGATATGGTATATATATCAAGAGAACTAGAATTAGAAATGAAGTCTGAAGATATGACTGACTTGCTGTAATCTTACTATAAAACTTTAATAGATTAAGAGTTACTTCATATGGATGAGCAAAGGAAGTGATTTCTTGAAATGGAATCTACTCTTTGTGAAGATGCTATGAAGAGTTTTTTTAAATGAACGCAAAGGATTTAGAATACTACATAAACTTAGTCAGTAAAGCAGTGTCACGGTTTGAGAGGATAGACTCTAATTTTGAGAGAAGTTCTGCTGTGGGTGAAGTGCTATCAAATAGTACTGCATGCTATAGAGAAACCATTCATGAAGGGTAGAGCCAGTCAATGCAGCAAATTTTATTACTGTCATAGTTCAAGAAATTGCCACCGCCACCCCAACCTTTAGCAACCTGATCAGTCAGCAGCCATCAACATTGAGACAAAACCCTCCACCAGCAAAAAGGTTACAATCTGCTGAATGTTTAGATGATTATTCAAATTTTAAGAAATGAAGTATTTTTAACTAAGGTATATACTTTTTATACATAATTCTTTTTCATAATTAATAGACTATAGTATAGTGTAAACATAACTTTTATATACCCTCGGAGTTCAAAAAATTCCTTTCACTGGCTTTATTGTGAGATTCACTTTATTGTAGTGGCCTGAAACCAAACCTGCAGTATCTCCAAGGTATGCTTGTCCTCAAGAAATGGTCAGTGCTAGTTGGCAACTGAAATTCAAACTCATACTGGAGGTAGAAGCCCCATCATATGGAACAGCTGCCTGGGGGAAGAGGATGGGATGAAAGTTGCAGCTAAATACACCACAAGATCCTAGCACCCCAGTCACTGAACCTTGGACTTTGGCAGCAAAATCACATCTGATGGGGACATACCTCCTTAGGTCCTGAGATGGCCTCAGCCTCTGAGTGGGGTCAAGCCTGCAGGCTAAAGGTCTTCAGCACTGGTATCTGAGCATGACTCCAAGTAGAGGAGAGAGAGATTGAGTAAGAAGACCAAAAAAGAAGTGAAACATTTGTAAACACCAAAAAAGTTCTAAGAAAGGAAAAAACAAAAGATGGAGATCAAAGAGAGACATAAAGGGAAAAGGGACATTCTTTAGATTAAATGTTTATAGGAGGTCTCTCTGTGAAGTTCATGTTTAAGCTTCAAACTAAGGGGAAGGAGAGAACACAGGCCAAATGGAGCAGAAAGAAGAGCAGCCCAGGCAGAGGGGAAAGTGCTCATAACAGGCTGCAAGTGCCGCTAAGGGTGGATGTTAAAGAAACCACAAGAAAGGGAGGCTCCTGTGGGGTAGCGCAGGGGAGAGGAAAGAAAAGTGATGCTGGACATAACAAATGCAATATCATTCAGTTTGTAGACCAAGGTAAGGAATTAGAACTTTTCCCTGAAAAGTAAAAAGAGGAGGCATCAAGGCATTTATAAGTGGGATGTAGCGTGATCTCTCTACAGCAGAAAGAAACAGGAGAGAGTGTGGGACCAACGAGAAGGCTGTTACCATCATCTAGGCAAGAGGTGAGTATCCTGCTGCAAAATGGACAGTGGAGATAGAAAGAAGAGGACAGGGTGCAGATAAAACTAGGAGATCAAATCAACAAGGACTCATGGATGAAATGGGTGTGGGAAGAAAGGACAAGGGAAAAGTAAGGGATAAATTTGTTCCTGCCATCGGCAGCTGGGTGAACAATGGCGCTGTTGGCTGAGATGGGAAAGCTCTATTAATGAAAGACATGTTTCAGAAGAGAAATCAGAAGATGCATTTTTGACACCTTGAATCTGATATATCCAAAGTGGAAATGTCAAGGAAGGCACTTGATAGTTGACTATGGAGCTCACAGGAAAGGTTTTGACTCCTGGGAGCAGATGATGTTGTTTAATCGCTAAGTCACGTCTGATTCTTTTGTGGCCCCATGGACTGTAGCCCACCAGGTTCCTCTGTCTATGGGATTTCCCAGCCAAGAATACTGAAGTGGGTTGCCATTTCCTTCTCCAGGGGATCTTCCTGACCCGTGATCGAACCTGCATCGCCTTCATTGTCAGATGGATTCATTACCGCTAAGCCACCAGAGAAGTTCTGGGAGCAGATGGAACTATCCCAGAAGGAAATTCTACAAGGATTTCCTCTTAAGGTATCTACATTACCTCTGTGTCTACATTACCAGTTCCATAATTGCACACATATGTTACAGAGTATGTTGTTTTATACCTTTCATGTCTTTGTAAATAAAGAAATTGAAAGTAGAAAGAGGTACAATAAGAAAAGAACCACAACAAAAAGACTAAATTCTCACAGCACTAGTCATATTAGGAAAACACTAGAAAAACCTAATTACCATCAGTAGGCACTAGGCTAAATAAGATATTGCACATTCTTTAAATGAAATATAATTCAGCCACTTGAAATTGCTACCATAAATCTATATTTATTTTCTAATATGGAAGATATACAAATTGTGTTATACAGAAAAGGCATATTATAAAAACAAGAGTATATAAGTCATGTCATGTATTTGTTAGAGATAATTTAATAACCATATGGATATAACCACCCCCAAAGCCTTGAGAAATATATGTTCCAAAATTTAAATAGTTACTTTGGGTGTTGAAATTCTGGGTGAGTTCTACTTTCTTCTTCATACTTTGGTACATTACCAGGTTATACTTTACAATGAATACGCATTTCTATACGTATATGCTTTACATCCGTATAGTCAAAGAACAAAACAGTCATTTTTATTTAGGGAAAATGAAACAAACAACAGTCTGGAAACTTCAGGTGGAAACTGGAAAGAGACAGGCTGGCAGCCAGCTGCTCTGCCACTGCCGTGATCAAAATACAATTTGTGTTTATTCAACAGACACTTCCCATGCACCTATTCTGAGCCAGACTCTACCATATTTTGTGACCTCAATAAACTCACAAGGAAACAACCTGGCTTTAGATACACAGTTGTAGAAGATTGTATTATTTTGCTAGGGTAACAAAATGCCACAGACAGTGTGGCTTAAACAAGAGGAATTTACTTGCTCTGAGTTCTGGAGACTGGAAGTCCAAGAACGAGGGGTCAGTTGGCAGGCTGGGTCTCTTCTGAGGCCTCTCTCCTTGACTTGCAGATGGCCACCTTCTCTCTGTGCCGTCACATAGTTTTTCCTTTGTGCTGGGGCATCCCTTGCATCTCTGTGTGTTCAAATTTCCTCTTCTTATAAGTCAGATCATATTAGGACCCATGTTTAGGACCTCATTTTAACTTTATCACCTTTTAAAGACCCTATCTCTAAATGCAATCATATTCTGAGGTATTGGATGTTATGACTTTCACATATGAGCTGTAAAGAATGTACCAGCAGTGCAGGAGACCCCGCTTCAATTCCTGGGTTGGGAAGACCCCTAGAGAAGGGATAGGCTACTCACTCCAGGGTTCTTGGGCTTTCCTTATGGCTCAGCTAGTAAAAAAATCTGCCTGCAATGTGGGAGACCTGGGTTCGATCCCTGAGTTGGGAAGATCCCCTGGAGAAGGGAACAGATACTCACTCCAGTATTCTGGCCTGGAGAATTCCATGGACTGTATAGTCCATGGGGTCTCAAAGAGTCGGACACAACTGAGTGATGTCCAGTTGTGTGATGTTCCACTTGGGGTGATGCAATTCAGCCCACAACAAGGATCCACAAAATTAAAACGTCAGTTGTAAGAATGCTATTTATTTTGTGATTCACTCTGATGTCTTTTAAATTTTCTTTGTAAACTCTGGACCAGATACTTAGAAATATCTTACAAAATAATAATAATCAGATAAAGAAAATTATTCTGTCTTCTTATAAAATGATTGAAAGTGTGTTAGTCACTCAGTCATGTCTGACTCTCTGTGACCCCATGGACTGTAGCCCTCCAGGCTCCTCTGACCATGGAATTCTCTGGGCAAGAACACTGGAGTGGGTTGCCATTCCCTTCTCCAGGGGATCTTGCTGACCCAGGGATCAAGCCCAGGTCTCCTGCACTGCAAGCAGCTTCTTTACCATCTGAACCACCAGGGAAGCCCTATAAAATGAATAGATACTATTAATATATGACACATTCACCTTTATGTTTTAGGTTTAAGATGTAGAAAAATTTACGAGACAAAGGAATTTGACAAAAGTGGAGGTTGCCTGGGAAAAGGCATGATACGCTGATAATTTTCTATGTTTTGATAGGTATTTGCATCACACAGAGGTTTGCATTTGTCAAGACAATAAATATACACTTAAGATTTGTGCATTTCTTTGTAATATGTATATTTTACTGTAAATGAAAATAACTATAAATAAATACTACAGACTATATACTGATGTCCGCAGTTAACTTTGAAAAAAAAAGAAATTTGACAAAGAAGCTTTCATTCTGGAACCTATGAAACCTAGAATAGAAGTATTCAGAATAAAATTTCCAGTGAGTGAGATTATGTCTATTAACACAATAGATTTTTATAAACTGTTAATAACTCTTCAATTCACTTTGTTTTATATGCAGTGAGGAGAATCAGACTGAAATAAAATCAAGAATTTAAAAGCTAGAACCACCTCTAAGAGTTAAAAAATATTTTTCTATATGTCATGTTCATCAAACCAGTCCATCCTAAAGGAAATCAGTCCTGAATATTCATGGGAAGGACTGATGCTGGAGCTGAAGCTCCAATACTTTGGCCACCTGATGCAAAGAACCAACTCATTGGAAAAGATCCTGATGCTGGGAAAGATTGAGCGCAGGAGAAGAAAGGGGTAAAGAGGATGAGATGGTTGGATGGTGTCACCGACTCAATGGACATGAGTTTAAGCAAAGTCCAGGAGATAGTAAAGGACAAGGAAGCCTAGCCTGCTGCAGTTCCTGGGGTCGCAAAGAGTCGGAAACGACTTAGCAACTGAACAATAGCAAAGTCATGTTCAAAAAATCAACTCACTTTGTTTAGGAATCCTCAAAATCCATTTTGCCTTAAATAATGCCAAATGAAAGGAAAAGAAAGCACCTCTTCATTGGAGAAAAGAGGGTTTCCCACGAGATTTAACTGAGCAAACACCAAACATATTATAGCTGCCCATGGTAACAAAAATCAAATGAAAGACAAATAAATTACAAGTAAAGTCACACCTTCTCAGCAATATCCAAGTTAATGCTATCAACATATGCAACTGAGAACACTTGAAAAAAAGACTATTCCATTCCTACCTCCTCTGCGTTCTCTTTTGTGCAAGATTCTACCCATGAAAAAGGAAGGGATCAGGGATGCCAAAAAAAATAGCGGCATTTACCACCACAGTGCTGGGTATAGAGTAGATTATCAGTACATGTGTAGGGGATGTTTGTTTGCTCCTTCTGTGAAATATATTCCCCTATTGCCCCCTCTCCCTTCTCAATTGTACCCAAGGTACCTTTGGTAGCATCCATCTCCCAATTTCAGTCATATGGTGTAGACTGCACGACCAACTCTGGGAAAGAAGTCTATATTGCTTAGGTCAGTCAGCATTTCCTATCTACCATTACTGTTTTTAAAATGAGCATATTAGAGAGGGGAGGAGCCAAGATGGCGGAGGAGTAGGACGGAGAGACCACTTTCTCTCCTAGAAATTCATCAAAAAAATGAACGCAGAGCAAACTTCACAAAACAACTTCTGATCGCTAGCTGAGGTCATCAGGCGCCCAGAAAAGCAGCCCATTGTCTTCGAAAGGAGGTAGGACAAAATATAAAAGATAAAAAGCGAAACAAAAGAGCTAAGGACGGAGATCCGTCCCGGGAAGGGACTTAATAGAGGACGTTCCCAGACACCGGGAAACCCTCGCTCTGGCGGGCCTGGGGGAAGTGTTGGAATCTCAAGAGTTTGAATCTGACTGGGAGGGATACAATAAATAAAACCCACAGATTAAGAGCCTAAAAGCAACTCCCAGCAGAAAAGTACCCCAGACGCCCGCATCCGCCACCAGCAAGTGGGGACGGAACGGAGAGGAGCGGGCGGCATTACTTGGGGCTGGATCCGGGCCTGAGCACCCTGAGGACAATCAGAGGGAGCTTTTGTGAGTTGCCAACTTGAACTGTGGGACAGCAAAAGAGACAGAAAATTAACCGGCCCGAACACACTGCCGGCCGTTCGCAGAACAAAGGGACCGAGATTCTGGGCGGCTGAAGCCCGCCGGGAGGGTCGTGGCGAGACGGAGGGCGCGGGCGCCCGACCGGCGCGGGCGGGAACTGCGGCTGGGGACACGGAGGGCAGAGGGCGCGCGCTCCCGACTGGCGCCGGCGGGGACTGAGACTGGGACCGCGCGGGGCAGAGGACGCCCCGCACCCGGGGAGAGAGCGCCCGTCAAGCGCCTGGCTGCCTGGGCCGCTCGGGCGGCGTGGGGACGGAGCGCGGGCCCGGCTTTGTGTGCCGCGCTTTTGTGAATCGCCCGAGGGCTGGAGCCGCGCACAGCGCGGCGCGCGCTTCAGACGGAGCAGCCCGGAGCCTGAGCAGCGCAGATCGAGAAAAGAGCGCAAGCCTCTCCCGGGAGCGCCGGTCCCTCCCCGCACAGCCCCTCCCCGCACAGCCCCTCCCCGCAGCGCGACGGAACTAGCTACCTGAATAAGAATCCACCTCCGCCCCGTGTGTCAGGGCGGAAATTAGGCGCGGAAGAGAGACCGGCAACAGAACCCAAATAAACAAAGGGACCGGTGTAACAGATTAAAATCCCCGAAGAAACCACGGACTGACTACACCGGAAGGGCCTGTAGATATCGAGAAGTGTAAGCTGGAACGAGGAGCTATCTGAAGCTGAGCCGAACCCACACTGACCGCAACAGCTCCAGGGAAACTCCTAGATATATTTTTTCTTTTTCTTTTTTTTTTTTTTTTTTCTTTTTTTTCTTTTTTTTTTTTTTTAAGTAAGGAAAAAAAAAATTTTTTTTTTCTTTCTTTTTTCTTGGTTCTCTTTTATTTTCCTTTAAAAATTCCTTATTACTCCCCCATTACTCCTTAACTTTCATTTTCATAGATTTTTACGATTTTTTTTAATTACGCAAAACAATTTTTTTTCTCATTCTTTTTTCTTTTTTTTTTTCCTTCTTTTTTTCTTTTCTTTTTTCTTCTCTTCTATTTTCTTTTTCTTTTTCTCTTATTTCTTTTAAAGCCCTCTAGCACTCCTTTTACTACGCCTTAATTTTCATTTTCAATCCACTATAACCTTACAGAAGAAAGAGAAAGGGAAGAAAAAAAAAAAAGAAGAGAAGCCCTATTTTTATACCAAACTTCATATATATTTCTAAAATTTCTTTTGTGTGTTTTGGTTTTTGTTTTTAATATAGTATTTTTAAGAGTCTAACCTCTACTCTAGATTTTTAATTTTTGTTTTTCAGTATATGATATAAATTGTGAACATTTAAGAATCCAATATTCAGCTCCCATTTTTATTCACGAGTGTGTTGATTATTCTCTCCCAATCTTGACTCTGTTTTCTACCTCAGAACACCTCTATTTCCTCCTTCCCCCTTCTCTTCCCAATCCAATTCTGTGAATCTTTGTGGGTGTCTGGGCTACGGAGAACACTCTGGGATCAGACAACTTCGTAGATCTGTCTCTCTCCTCTTGAGTCCCCCTCTTTCTCCTCCTGCCCATCTCTATCTCCCTCCTCCCTCTCCTCTTCTCCATGTAACTCGGTGAACCTCTCTGGGTATCCCTAACGGGGGAGAAACTTTCCACCATTAACATAGAAGTTTTATTATCAGTGCTGTATAGTTGGAGAAGTCCTGAGACTATAGGAAGAATAAAACTGAAATCCAGAAGCAGGAGACTTAAGCCCAAAACCTGAGAACACCAGAAAACTCCTGACTACATGAATCTTTAAGTAATAAGTGACCCTACAAAAGCCTCCATACCTGCAACGAAACCAACCACCACCCAAGAGCCAATAAGTTCTAGAGCACGACATACCACGCAAATTCTCCAGCAACGCAGGAACATTGCCCTGAACGTCAACATACAGACTGCCCAAGGTCACACCTAACACATAGACCCATCTCAAAACTCATTACTGGGCACTCCATTGCTATCCAAAGAGAAGAAATCAAGATCCGCACACCAGAACACTGACGCAAGCTTCGCTAATCAGGAAACCTTGACAAGCCAATCGTCTAACCCCACCCACTGGGTAAAACCTCCACAATAAAAAGGAACCACAGACCTCCAGAATACAGAAAGCCCACTCCAGACACAGCAATCTAAACAAGATGAAAAGGCAGAGAAATACCCAACAGGTAAAGGAACATGAAAAGGGCCCACCAAGTCAAACAAAAGAGGAGGAGATAGGGAATCTACCTGAAAAAGAATTTAGAATAATGATAATAAAAATGATCCAAAATCTTGAAAGCAAAATGGAGGTACAGATAAATAGCCTGGAGACAAAGATTGAAAAGATGCAAGAAATGTTTAATAA
Organism: Muntiacus reevesi; assembly: GCF_963930625.1. Lineage (NCBI taxonomy): Eukaryota > Metazoa > Chordata > Mammalia > Artiodactyla > Cervidae > Muntiacus > Muntiacus reevesi. The sequence continues at coordinate 72,423,805 of NC_089255.1, forward strand.
AGATCTAGAAGAAATAAAAAAGAGTCAATTGAAAATGAATAATGCAATGAATGAGATCAAAAACACTCTGGAGGGAACCAAGAGTAGAATAACGGAGACAGAAGATAGAATAAGTGAGGTAGAAGATAAAATGGTGGAAATAAATGAAGCAGAGAGGAAAAAAGAAAAAAGGATCAAAAGAAATGAGGACAACCTCAGGGACCTCTGGGACAATGTGAAACGCCCCAACATTCGAATCATAGGAGTCCCAGAAGAAGAAGACAAAAAGAAAGGCCATGAGAAAATACTCGAGGAGATAATAGCTGAAAACTTCCCTAAAATGGGGAAGGAAATAGCCACCCAAGTCCAAGAAACCCAGAGAGTCCCAAACAGGATAAACCCAAGGCGAAACACCCCAAGACACATATTAATCAAATTAACAAAGATCAAACACAAAGAACAAATACTAAAAGCAGCAAGGGAGAAACAACAAATAACACACAAAGGGATTCCTATAAGGATAACAGCTGATCTATCAATAGAAACCCTCCAGGCCAGAAGGGAATGGCAGGACATACTGAAAGTAATGAAAGAGAATAACCTACAACCTAGATTACTGTACCCAGCAAGGATCTCATTCAGATATGAAGGAGAATTCAAAAGCTTTACAGACAAGCAAAAGCTGAGAGAATTCAGCACCACCAAACCAGCTCTTCAACAAATGCTAAAGGATCTTCTCTAGACAGGAAATGCAGAAAGGTTGTATAAACGTGAACCCAAAACAACAAAGTAAATGACAACGGGACCACACCTATCAATAATTACCTTAAATGTAAATGGGTTGAATGCCCCAACCAAAAGACAAAGATTGGCTGAATGGATACAAAAACAAGACCCCTATATATGCTGTCTACAAGAGACCCACCTCAAAACAAGGGACACATACAGACTCAAAGTGAAGGGCTGGAAAAAAATATTTCACGCAAACGGAGACCAAAAGAAAGCAGGAGTCGCAATACTCATATCAGATAAAATAGACTTTCAAATAAAGGATGTGAAAAGAGACAAAGAAGGTCACTACATAATGATCAAAGGATCAATCCAAGAAGAAGATATAACAATTATAAATATATATGCACCCAACATAGGAGCACCGCAATATGTACGGCAAACACTAACGAGTATGAAAGAGGAAATTAATAGTAACACAATAATAGTGGGAGACTTTAATACCCCACTCACAACCATGGATAGATCAACTAAACAGAAAATCAACAAGGAAACACAAACCTTAAATGATACAATGGACCAGCTAGACCTAATTGATATCTATAGGACATTTCACCCCAAAACAATCAACTTCACCTTTTTCTCAAGTGCACACGGAACCTTCTCCAGAATAGATCACATCCTGGGCCATAAATCTGGTCTTGGAAAATTCAAAAAAATTGAAATCATTCCAGTCATCTTTTCTGACCACAGTGCAGTAAGATTAGATCTCAATTACAGGAAAAAAATTGTTAAAAATTCCAACATATGGAGGCTAAATAACACGCTTCTGAATAACCAACAAATCATAGAAGAAATCAAAAAAGAAATCAAAGTATGTATAGAAATAAATGAAAATGAAAACACAACAACCCAAAACCTATGGGACACTGTAAAAGCAGTGCTAAGGGGAAGGTTCATAGCATTACAGGCACACATCAAGAAACAAGAAAAAAGCCAAATAAATAACCTAACTCTACACCTAAAACAATTAGAGAAGGAAGAAATGAAGAACCCCAGGGTTAGCAGAAGGAAAGAAATCTTAAAAATTAGGGCAGAAATAAATGCAAAAGAAACTAAAGAGACCATAGCAAAAATCTACAAAGCTAAAAGCTGGTTTTTTGAAAAAATAAACAAAATTGACAAACCATTAGCAAGACTCATTAAGAAACAAAGAGAGAAGAACCAAATTAACAAAATAAGAAATGAAAAGGGTGAGATCACAACAGACAACACTGAAATACAAAGGATCATAAGAGACTACTACCAGCAGCTCTATGCCAATAAAATGGACAACTTGGATGAAATGGACAAATTCTTAGAAAAGTATAACTTTCCAAAACTGAACCAGGAAGAAATAGAAGATCTTAACAGAGCCATCACAAGCAAGGAAATCGAAACTGTAATCAGAAATCTTCCAGCAAACAAAAGCCCAGGACCAGATGGCTTCACAGCTGAATTCTACCAAAAATTTAGAGAAGAGCTAACACCTATCTTACTCAAACTCTTCCAGAAAATTGCAGAAGAAGGTAAACTTCCAAACTCATTCTATGAGGCCACCATCACCCTAATTCCAAAACCAGACAAAGATGCCACAAAAAAAGAAAACTACAGGCCAATATCACTGATGAACATAGATGCAAAAATCCTTAACAAAATTCTAGCAAACAGAATCCAACAACATATTAAAAAAATCATACACCATGACCAAGTGGGCTTTATCCCAGGAATGCAAGGATTCTTTAATATCCGCAAATCGATCAACGTAATACACCACATTAACAAATTGAAAGATAAAAAACATATGATTATCTCAATAGATGCAGAGAAAGCCTTTGACAAAATTCAACACTCATTTATGATTAAAACTCTCCAGAAAGCAGGAATAGAAGGAACATACCTCAACATAATAAAAGCTATATATGACAAACCCACAGCAAGCATCACCCTCAATGGTGAAAAATTGAAAGCATTTCCTCTGAAATCAGGAACAAGACAAGGATGCCCACTCTCACCACTACTATTCAACATAGTGTTGGAAGTTTTGGCCACAGCAATCAGAGCAGAAAAAGACATAAAAGGAATCCAGATAGGAAAAGAAGAAGTGAAACTCTCGCTGTTTGCAGATGACATGATCCTCTACATAGAAAACCCTAAAGACTCTACCAGAAAATTACTAGAGCTAATTAATGAATATAGTAAAGTTGCAGGATATAAAATTAACACACAGAAATCCCTTGCATTCCTATACACTAACAATGAAAAAACAGAAAGAGAAATTAAGGAAACAATACCATTCACCATTGCAACAAAAAGAATAAAATACTTAGGAGTATATCTACCTAAAGAAACAAAAGACCTATACATAGAAAACTATAAAACACTGATGAAAGAAATCAAAGAGGACACAAACAGTTGGAGAAACATACCGTGTTCATGGATTGGAAGAATCAATATTGTCAAAATGGCTATTCTACCCAAAGCAATCTATAGATTCAATGCAATCCCTATCAAGCTACCAACGGTATTTTTCACAGAATTAGAACAAATAATTTCACAATTTGTATGGAAATACAAAAAACCTCGAATAGCCAAAGTAATCTTGAGAAAGAAGAATGGAACTGGAGGAATCAACCTGCCTGACTTCAGACTCTACTACAAAGCCACAGTCATCAAGACAGTATGGTACTGGCACAAAGACAGAAATATAGATCAATGGAACAGAATAGAAAGCCCAGAGATAAATCCACGAACCTATGGACAGCTTATCTTTGACAAAGGAGGCAAGGATATACAATGGAAAAAAGACAATCTCTTTAACAAGTGGTGCTGGGAAAACTGGTTAACCACTTGTAAAAGAATGAAACTAGAACACTTCCTAACACCATACACAAAAATAAACTCAAAATGGATTAAAGATCTAAATGTAAGACCAGAAACTATAAAACTCCTAGAGGAGAACATAGGCAAAACACTCTCCGACATAAATCACAGCAAGATCTTCTATGACCCACCTCCCAGAATATTGGAAATAAAAGCAAAAATAAACAAATGGGACTTAATGAAAATTAAAAGCTTTTGCACAACAAAGGAAACTATAAGTAAGGTGAAAAGACAGCCCTCAGATTGGGAGAAAATAATAACAAATGAGGAAACAGACAAAGGATTAATCTCAAAAATATACAAGCAACTCCTGAAGCTCAATTCCAGAAAAATAAACGACCCAATCAAAAAATGGGCCAAAGAACTAAACAGACATTTCTCCAAAGAAGACATACAGATGGCTAACAAACACATGAAAAGATGCTCAACATCACTCATCATCAGAGAAATGCAAATCAAAACCACAATGAGGTACCATTACACGCCAGTCAGGATGGCTGCTATCCAAAAGTCTACAAGCAATAAATGCTGGAGAGGGTGTGGAGAAAAGGGAACCCTCTTACACTGTTGGTGGGAATGCAAACTAGTACAGCCACTATGGAAAACAGTGTGGAGATTTCTTAAAAAACTGGAAATAGAACTGCCATATGACCCAGCAATACCACTTCTGGGCATACACACTGAGGAATCCAGATCTGAAAGAGACACGTGCACCCCAATGTTCATCGCAGCACTGTTTATAATAGCCAGGACATGGAAGCAACCTAGATGCCCATCAGCAGATGAATGGATAAGGAAGCTGTGGTACATATACACCATGGAATATTACTCAGCCGTTAAAAAGAATTCATTTGAATCAGTTCTAATGAGATGGATGAAACTGGAGCCCATTATACAGAGTGAAGTAAGTCAGAAAGATAAAGAACATTACAGTATACTAACACATATATACGGAATTTAGATAGATGGTGGCGATAACCCTATATGCAAAACAGAAAAAGAGACACAGAAATACAGAACAGACTTTTGAACTCTGGGGGAGAACGTGAGGGTGGGATGTTTTGAAAGAACAGCATGTATATTATCTATGGTGAAACGGACCACCAGCCCAGGTGGGATACATGAGTCAGGTGCTCGGGCCTGGTGCACTGGGAGGACCCTGAGGAGTCGGGTGGGGAGGGAGGTGGGAGGGGGGATCGGGATGGGGAATACATGTAACTATATGGCTGATTCATGTCAATGTATGACAAAACCCACTGAAATGTTGTAAAGTGATTGGCCTCCAACTAATAAAATAATATTAAAAAAAAAAAAAAAAAAAAAAAAAATGAGCATATTACTTAGTCAGAACCAAAGAGATGTGAAAAGACTTTATTGAACACTCCTGGGAAGAAGCTTTTTCTCTCTCTCCTAGTCAGTGGATTATGAAGCCTAGAATTAAAGCAGTGATTTTGGGTACCTAGAAGAGCCTGGGGCTATGAGTCAACAAATGGAGTTTCCAACTGACACCCACACGTTCATCCTTGGCATCTAGATCTGATTATTACATCAGGGTGACATATAATTCCTTTAATTTTTTAAGCTCTTTTGAATTATGATTTTTGTCACTTGCAACCAAAAGATCTCTAATTGAAGTGGGAAAAAAATGAATGAAAGAAGTGATAAGCCAGGCATCCGGCCCTAGCAGGTATATGGGGAAAGACTGCCGTAGGCATATTCTATATGCATGCACTATGGACAAGATTGCAATCTGTTACTCAAAAAGGGAAAAATTGCTTGCAATTTCTCCCACAAGATAAAATTAAGATAAATCTACCCAATAGTCCTAATTCCCACCTCTACCCTTGGATGGTATTTTCAACAACATGTGGACGATTCAGGTATGACCAATCTAGACAGCATATTAAAAAGAAGAGACATTACTTTGCCAACAGGTCCGTCTAGTCAAGGCTATGGTTTTTCCAGTACTCATGTATGGATGTGAGAGTTGGCCTATAAAGAAAGCTGAGTGCAGAAGAATTGATGCTTTTGAACCGTGGTGTTGGAGAAGACTCTTGAGAGCCCCTTGCACTGCAAGGGGATCCAACCAGTTCATCCTAAAGGAAATCAGTCCTGAATATTCATTGGAAGGACTGATGTTGAAGCTGAAACTCCAATAGTTTGGCCACCTGATGCAAAGAGCTGACTCATTTGAAAAGACCCTGATGCTGGAAATGATTGAAGGTGGGAGGAGAAGGGGACAACAAAGGATGAGATGGTTGGATGGCATCACTGACTCGATGGACATGAGTTTGAGTAAACTCCAGGAGTTGGTGATGGACAGGGAGGCCTGCCATGCTGCAGTCCATGGGGTCTCAAAGAGTTGGACACGACTGAACGACTGAACTGAACTGAGACGATTCAATTTATAAAATCCCAGTAGCAAACATCCAATTCCAACATAACTTTTTTCTTCACATTTCATCATCAGTTGCTATATTTGATCCTTTTGACATAATTGAGCACATATTTTGGAAATGTTGGGGATGAAACTACTTTATCTATCTATTAGAAGAAAAATATCTGCTAAATTCTGTTAGGAACTTTATGTACATAATCTCATTAAAGTACACAATAACCCTGTGGGAAAGATTGTAACAGCCTCATTTTAATTAATAAAAAGGAGGTTCAGAGAGGATATGGAGCATGCCTTGGTTTACACACAGGTAAGTCACAGAGCTAGATTCCAGCCCAAGTCTAATGATTAAAACTGCACTTCTGAATTATACATTAAATAAAAATAATTTTTGCATGTCACTGTGATATGCAATGATGGGAATGCAAAAGATAATTTTTACAAGGTTCTGCCTTCAAACAATGCAGTCTCACTGGAAAATACACAATACACAAAAACTGCTTTTACAGGGACTTCTCTGGTGGTCCAGTGGTTAAGAACCTGCTTTCCAAAGCAGAGAACATGGATTTGACCCCTGGTCAAGGAACTAAGATCCCACATAGCACAGGGCAGCTAAGCCAGTGCCTTCTAGAGCCTGCCTGCCACAACATAAGATCCTACAAGCTGCACTAAGACCTGATGCAGCCAAATAAATAAATATTTTTTTTAAAAACCTGTCTTTACAGAGCAATGAACAAAGTAGGACAGGAATATAGAAGTTAGAGTGTACGAGTAAAAGAAAAGTTTCATAAAGCAGGTTGATCCTGGGACTCAAAGAATGAATAAGTAAAGAAGAGAAAAAAGAAATGTCAAAACAAAAGCCACAGCACTGAAAAGAAAGAAAGAGAGAGAGAAAGAAAGGTGGGGTTGGAGGAGGGAGGGAGGGAGGGAGTAGAGAAGAAGGAAAGAGGGAAGGAGCGAAATAGAGCCTGGAGTGTTCGAGACACCAAAGACTGGCTATAGCAAAAGACTCAGGGGCAGGGTGTGGTCAGAGAAATAGAGGAATACAAAATGAAACTGGAGAGGTCTGCTACGTAATGGAGAGAAGTGGGGAAAATACTGATATTAATATACATCTTGCCTCTTTTTAAATAGATATGGGACCTGGGGTGAGCCAAAATTTGACTTTTAACAGTGTTATCATTTTTGCTTTTTTTCTTAAGAGAAATCAGTCTGACAGTGAGATAGGAGCAAGAAACCATGATTTAAGTAAAAACCATGGTGCAATAGAAACCACTAGGCTCTCTACCCTATGGTCTCTACCCTATGGTCTATCTATCTAGCATACTGCCAGTAAAGAGAGAAGGTGCTTGTGTTTGCAAAGAAGAGACGGTAGACGATCACATTATATGTGTAATCTACTTTAAAACCTGGAAAGCCAACGGCACACTTTTGTGAAATACTGTTGAAGTTGGAAGTTTCAAAGAATATTCAAGAATTACTGGAAACTTTCAAATGCAAGGATTTCTGTCAACCATAAAAGTGTCTACCTTCTGATGCATGAGGTAGAAAGATAATGACTCATTTTATTTAATTGAAGTAGAAAGCGTCAGGTGTTAATCCACCCATGTAGGCTAAGCTTTAAAAAATTATAACAGTATAACAGCTGCTGAGTGGAAAGAACCTTCTTGTGTTCTGCACCCTTTTATATTAAATTCCTTTTTCTTGAAAATGATTAAGTCCATGCTTCAGTTTACTAATACAGCTAGTGATAATGCTGGGTTTACAGAAAATAAAATTATTATTCTGCTCTGATTGCTGCCTCCACTGTTGAAAGACAACATGGTAATTTCAGTCACCAACATTTAACAGTGTTTACTTTAGTGGGATGTTAAACCTCAGAGATAGTGAAATTAAGTTATTTGACTAATAAATGTCACCGATGCATGTTTTTAAACTAAGACAATGTAGTCCTGGAGAGTAGTTAGATAAGAAAATTATAGCTTAGGAAAAAAGTCAAAACTAACGTTTAATATTTCTGAAAGGTAAGGCAGGCTTTTAAAATTCACAGGGAGCCTGATAGCATTGAGGTCAGAATAGGAAGTCTCTGAGGCAAGTAAGGGTAAGAGCCTCAGAGCAAGATCATCAGGCTTGAGTCCCAGTTCTGGCGCTTGCTGGCTAAGTGGCCACGGGTTTAACCTTCATCTGTAAAGTGAAAAGGGTAATAGTGCTTACTACAAAGGGTTTTGTGAGGATTAAATAACATTTTATAAGTAACCACTGTTGCATGAATATACCATTCAATACATATATATTAATCCCTTACTCCATGTATTAGTTGGGATTCTTCAAAGAAACCAGCACCAATAGGAAATTATTTATATCTATATGTATCAAGATTGCTGGAAGAAATATCAATAACCTCAGATATGTAGATGACACCACCCTTATGGCAGAAAGCAAAAAGGAACTAAAAAGCCTCTTGATGGAAGTGAAAAAGGAGAGTGAAAAAGCTGGCTTAAAACTCAACATTCAAAGAGCAAATATCATGGCATCCAGTTCTTCACTTCATGGCAAATAGATGGGGAAACAATGGAAACAGTGACAGGCTTTATTTTCTTGGCTCCAAAATCACTGCAGATGGTGACTGCAGCCATGAAATTAAAAGATGCTTGATCCTCAGAAGAAAAGTTATGACAAACCTAGACATCATATCAAAAAACAGAGATGTTACTTTGCTGACAAAGGTCCATCTAGCCAAAGCTATGGTTTTTCCAGTAGTTATGTATGGATGCTGAAGGTGAAGCTCCAATACTTTAGCCACCTGATGTAAAGAGCCGACTCATTGGAAAAGACCCAGATGCTGGGAAAGATTGAGGGCAGGAGGAGAAGGGGGAGATAGAAGACAAGATGGTTGAACAGTATCACAGACTGAATGGACATGAGTTTGAGCAAACTCAGGGAGATAGTGAAGGACAGGGAAGCCTGGCGTGCCCCAGTACATGGGGTCGCAAAGGGTTAGACATGACTGAGCAGCTGAACAATCTATATCTATATCTATTTGTTGTTGTTGTTTAGTCACTCAGTCATATCTAACTCTTTCATGACCCTCTGGACTATAGCGCACTAGGTTCTTCTGTCCATGTGATTTCCAGACAAGAATACTGTAGTGGGTTGTCATTTCTTTCTCGAGGGGATCTTCCCAACCCAGAGATCGAAGCCGGTCTCCTGAATTGGCAGGCAGATTCTTTGCCACTGAGCCACCAGAGAAGCTTATAGATATAGATATCTATAGCCAAACCTATAAAGAGATGTATTATAGAAATTGGCCCATGTGATTATGGAATACTCTGTATAATCTTCCATCTGTAAGCTGAAGAACCATGAAGCCAATGATACAATTCAGTCCAAGGCTGACGCCTGAGAACTAGGATTCACTGATATAGGCCCTGGAGTCCAGAGGCCCAAGAGCTAGAACCTCTGATGTGCACAGGTAAGAAAAAATGGACATCCCAGCTCAAGAAGAATTTGCCTTTCCATGTATTTTTGTTGTTCTTCTTCTAGTCAGGCCGCCACAGACTGGATGATGTCTGCCCCCGCTGGTGAGGGGGTGCCTCTTCATCAGGCTACTGAATCAAATACTAATCTCTTCCGGAAACACCCTTTTAGTCACATCTAGAAATAACGTTTCTCTGGTTATCCCAGCATTCCTTGGGCTAGTCAAGCTGACACATAAAAATAATTATCACAGTTCATGGAAGGCCTTAAACTCTGTGGAAAACAAGGAAATGAACACAAGGTGGCCCCTAATTATCAGGCATTCAGCAGGTAGTAGCAACACCAAAGCATGAATAGAGATAACAGTAATTCTTTTCAGTAAACATGTAGCTCCTATCTATTATATGCAAGCTTTTGTCCCAGGTGTTAGGAAGAAACACTGTGTACTAGCTTAACTTATAACTCTCTATCACATTACTATGTATTGCAATAAGAAAAGCGCAATGAAAAGTGTTGTTGAAACATATAATGCTGGTAGAAGTTATTGCCACTCAGTGGAGGAGACAGGATCAGGAAGAGCTTCATGGATAGGTACAAACTAATCTGGATCTCAAAGAGTGAGCAGGATTTCAGCATGTCAGATATGGGACATGTGTGATAAAGGGTTAACTCAGCAGGCCTGGGTGGTTCAAATCTGCACATTAGAAAGAAATGACTGACTCTTGACTAGTTCCTGGGAGATAACCTGGAATATCATACTTGATGAGATCATCTTTGTATACCTGGGCCTTGGGCCAATGACAAGTAGTTTATGTCAACAATCTGAATTACTGGGGATGCGGGACAGAGACTACACTGTATCAGATGAGCTGGAGACTGAGCAACTAAGGTCAGCTACAAAGGATGATCCATACCTACCTCAGTTCAGTTCAGTCACTCAGTTGTGTCCGACTCTTTGCGACCCCATGAATCGCAGCACGCCAGGCCTCCCTGTCCATCACCAACCCCCCCACCTACAATTAGATCTCTGCAGACCTAGGCTCAGGGAAGCTTTCCTGGCTGACAGGACTCTGTACACACTGTCATACATCATTGCTGGAAGAAATAAGCACTGTCCAGACAGCTCCATTGGAAGAAGACAACTGGAAGTTTGCACCTAGTCGCACCTGGATTCTACCCTATGCAACTGGTTACCTTGTTGATTTCAATCTCTATCCTTTCATATAACAAATTGCAACCATGAGTATAACAACTTTTCTGAATTCTGTGAGTCCTTCTAGTGAATCACTAAATCGTAGTGTGGTCCTGGAGACCCCTAACACTGGATGCAAAATAACCAGGACCTTCAAGGATGGGCAGGATTTCAGCGGTTCAAAGAGGTGCAAAAGTCAATTCGGGAAACTTGAGAATTGCACTACAGAGAGAAACTGTAAATATTTCCATGTCAACACAGTCTCAAATTATTTGTAAACATTGAGACACACAGAGCTACAAATACGGTAATTACTATAATTGATTTAACAAATCAATGTCTAGCAGGAACAAATATGTTGTATACAAAATGTGTACATGAATAAATTCCAATTTTGTCATTATTTATGATTCATCCTATGATATTTTTGTATGAGTTTTACAAATAAAGACAGTCATTCTTTTTGCCATTAAATATAAATGAGAGCATACCTGTTCTATATGTAGCTTTCATTTTAAAGCTTATAATTTTCTCCATGACATATAGGATTAGACGTTTATTTTAAATCACCAGATGGCTTTTTTTTAAACTTTGATACATTTGTATTTGGTAATTTCAAAATAGACTGATGTTCAATAAAGATTTTTATATGAATTAAAATATGTTTTGCCCAAGCTAGGTGATTTACATTGCAAAGGTATATTAAACAGCCATTAAAAGGAATGAAATCTTGCCATTTGCAGTGACACAGAAGGACCTAAGTGAAATAAATCATACCAAGAAAGGCAAATACTGTATTTGTGGAATCCAAAAATAACAAAAACAAAAACAAATGAGCAAATGTAACAAGAGAGAAACAAACCTACAGATACAGAGAACAAGCTAGTGTTTGCCAGAAAGGAGGAGCACGCGCAAAACAAGTGAAGGGGATTAAGTACAATCTCCAATTACAAAATTAATGTCACAGAATGTATAGCATAGGAAAAATCATCAATAATATTAAAGTAACTTTATATGGTGTATAATCTATAAAATATTCAATCAGTGTGTTATACACCTGAAACCAAAAAATATTGTAAATCAACTATCCTTAAATTTTTAAAAAATATTGATATCTGTTTTTATTTATCAGATTGACTAAGATATTTCCATATTATAAAAAAGATATTTATTCAAGTATGTAGAAATGATCCTTCACTTGTTTCTGGTAGTAGTTACCCTGAGCAATAATTTTCCAATACATCAAAATCACTTTTGTAGACATCTGCTTCCAGCAACAAAGATTATTATTAAAGCTTGAAACATACCCATATATCCCGTAATCTACTTCAATCCTTCTTAGGTAACCAATTGGCCTTTCCTTTTCTTTGGGTAGGAGTTGCTCAGCTTTGCAGCATTTGAAGAATTAGTCACATATCTCATAATCGTCAAGGATAAAGCATTTGGGACTACTGTGACTAAAGAACAGGGCTACCTACTAATACTTTTAAATAAAGATGTAACAATAACAAAGAGCATAAAAAAACTAAAAATCTGCCAGGAAGCTCATGGCCATGAGCGGCTCTTGCAATCTGGGAGTCTGGTGCCATGATCTGGGTAGGAAACAACCTGCTTTACATTGTTGCCTGTTTCTGAACCCAAATAGTTATGGAAATCCTGACTCAGTCACCTGTTGGTGGTGGTGAGGGCAGTGATAACTACAAATATTTTCATTTATACTATCTGTTCCACTTACTGCATCTCAGAACAAAAATCAATTCCAGTTACTGTAACTGCATAACAAATTATTACAAAATTTAGAGGCTCAGAACAGCATTTAATTTGCTCATGGATCTGTAATCTGAGCAGAGCTTGGTTAAAACAGCTCATCCCTGCCTTACTGGGCACTAGCTGGGATGACTTGAAGGATAGAATTGGAATCGCCTGGAAGCTTGACCATTTACTTGACTCATGTCTAATGCTGGCTGTGGGCTGAGACCCTACCTGGCAACGTTGGCCAGAACACTTTTGTATGGCCTGGTTTCCTGGCAATATAGTGACAACTTTCCATGAGTGAGCACCCCAAGAGGAGGGGAAAGAGGGATGGAAAGGGAGAGAGAGACTGTTGCAGTCCTTTACTCAGATTCTTTTAGTGTTGCTTTCAGAAGACACATTCCAGATACTAATCTTACAATCAGAGGACTTTAGGGGAATGAAAAAAAGAAGCAAAAACCCCTGTGAATGATAAAACGAAATGCTCTGTTTAATTTATTGCAACAGCTAGTAATATCAGAATGAAGGAAAATGAAACCTTCTACTGAGCTATAACACATAATCAATTTCATAAAAATGTAGTCACTGATTATTCCAGGAGAAAATTACATTATGAAAAGTGAGAGAACTGCTTACCTCTAGGCCTTTAACTTATCCCATAAACTGCATTATAATTGCCCCTGATTGACAAGACTGTTAAAACCAAGAAACAAAACCTTCCTGGAGATAGCCTCAGCCTTTGTACATGAACATGATAATGCCTATTTTAATATAAAAGATACAATTGAGATCTATTCATATTAACACATTTTATTTATACATCAATACCCTAAGAAGACCAAAATTCTCTTTTGATTTGCTGATTTCATGTATTGTCCTTTTATCTTGTGTTTGGTAAACAAAAGAACCCTCACAATAGTTGTGAATTAATTAAAGCATAGAGAGTGCCCAGCAAGCATAATTATTCCTATATACTTTCTTTTATAAGGATGAAGGAGGAGGAAATCTTTGAGTTTCCTGGTGGCTATTCCAGGAAACCCAAATATAATTTAGACATAAAGTTCATCTTAATAATTTTATTGTTATGAATTTGGGGTTTGAGTTTGGGAAAGGCAAAATCCAGGTGACTTGTCAGGCCAAAACAAAAGATAAGTCATAAATACCCAAAGACAAACAATTACATGCAACATTTAAAAATATGTAACCATAACTATTAATAATTTTAAGAAAATAATCCTTTTGCAAAGTAATTTAAGAGTATTCAAAAAGCACAGAGTTAGAACAATTTATCAATAAAAGAAATCTCTGTTATCTGGACACAGATTATTATTATTATTTGCTACACAGAAGAAAGCTAAAAAGCCTCAAATTCTAGTTTTATTCTTTGTGAACTTAATCTATTTGATAATTTGCGATAAAGGATTTATATATATACAAATTCATACAAACTCAAAATTTTCAACACTGCTTTTCAAGTCATTAATTGTAGGCATTATAACTAAAAATATGGTCTCAGCTTTGTCTCTTTTAGCTTTATCAAGGCTGACATCTTTCAGAAACAAAGTTGCATAATTCCTTAGGAAAATTCTAGGAAAAGAAAAAAATTTTAAAAAAAAGAAAGAAAGAAAATTCTAGGAAATGAAATCCAGTAAAATAAAAAGGAAAATACCGCGTGGCCAAGTGGCGTTTACCCTAGAAATGTAAGTTTAGTTTAACATTCCAAAACCAATTGGTATAATTCATCATGTTAAAGAAAAATAAAGGAAGAAAACCACATGATTATTTAAATAGACACAAAATATGCATTTAACAAAACTCGATAGTCATGTATAATAAATCTTAGCAAGTTAAAAACAAAAGGAAATTTTTGTCCCCTAATAAGGGACAGGCATCCAAAAACTCCTAACACGATACACAATCATGAAATATTGAATGCTTTCTCTCCAAGATCAAGACAAGGGCAATTGATGAAATTTTAATATGAACATGGATGAATCTTGAAAACATTATGCTAAGTGAAAGAAGCCAGTCACAAAAGACCACGAATCATATTATTCCATTTATATGACATATCCAAATTAGGCAAATCTGCAGAAACTGAAAGTAGATAAGTGCTTGCTTAGAGTTAGGGAGGATGGTTGGGGAGAGGGATGATGGCTAAACTGTTTCTTTTTGAGGTGATGAAATATTCTAAAACTGTGGTGATGGCCACACCTATCCATGAATATTCTAGAATCCTTGATCTGATTTCTTTAAAAGGGCCAATAAAATGAATTTTATTCTCAGTAAAGACATAATTTAAAAATTCAATGGTCCTATATGCATGCTCTGTTTCTCAAAATTCACGTTATCTTAGATCATCTTCCCTAGCAGCAGAGAGAGTCTGGGATTCTAATGAATATAGTGTACTGAGGGACTGCTCTTGAGGAAAACCTTCAAGAGAGTGAGGACTGCAATTCCAGAAGAGGAAAGAGTCAGGCATGGGTCAAGTTTAGCTCTGGAGCCTAAACTGCTCCTGTAGAATTAGTCCCACTTTGAATCAAGAAGGTTGGTCTTACTTATCCTCATATTAGTCAGGCTTTGGCTTTCAGCCACCACCAGCAGTTGAGGTTGTAACCTTTTAGCAGCAGGTACCCACTAGCTGAGAGCTGCCATCTATCTGGTGAAAGCCAGTAGTTGTGAGTCATTAGCAGTCAAAACGTAACCCCTAAGAGATGAAGGCACTGGTCCAGTACAGGGGATCTGGGCACAGCATCATCCAGTCTACTAGTCACCCCAAGGGAGTTCTCATGAAAGTTGGAAAATATTTAAGGAAAATAATTCATTCTATTATTGTTTGTAATAACAAGAACATTTAATTTCCTAAAAATCTAGGAGGCATATATTTTGTTCATACGGCAGGATGCCATTAGCCATTAACGATATATTAAAAGACCATTTACAGAAGTAGAAATAAATTCCAGAAATATCGTGAGGTGGACAGACCACAAAAATATAAACAGTATAATCCCATTTTTATAAATGTAGCAGTATGTTTATCTTGTACACATTCTTTCCCCTCTTGGGGAAGGATGTATTGACATAAAAATATAAATAGCAGTTACTGTTCAGTAGCAGGATTAAAGCTATTTTTATTACCTGTATTTTGTTTATGTTTATTCTGTTTCCCTTATATAAACAGGTAATTTCAAATATTATACACCAACAAATTAATTCTCAAATTTGAAATTAACGACTGTGGTCATGCTCAAATGCTGTGAGATTAAAGACTCCAAAACCAAATCTGATTCTTGAAGAGGTCGCCATCCTAATGTGTAGTTCTCCACTTTGCACATTCAGTTTTGTCATTACACCTAAGGCTGGTCAGACGGATGGTTGCTGCCCACAGAGATCTACAGGCCAAATATCCATGTACTAATTTTCAATGGCATGACCATGACATTTCTACCACCACTGCATTCATAACTTATCCACAGCCCCATGTTCCCAAGGTCAGGTACCTGAGAAGAAATGTGAGCTAACAGAAAGTGTTTTGGTGAGTATATGAAACCAACAGCCTGAGGATATATTCATCCAAGTTTTTTGTAGATTTCTGATGACCCCCACTAAACAACCCAGGACCCCCGTACTCACCCGTTCTCCTGTGGGTTATCTACCAACCCTGGCCACAACTGACAGGATCATGAGTGTGGATCTGAATCAGAAGCAGCATTCCACTCTGGTCAGGGACTTGGTGTGACTTGGAGAAAAAAGGTGATATGATCCAAGTTGCCTCCCTTAGAAATTTTAATTAGACATTATTAAGATAATGAGGCTGCAAGAGAGCAGAAACTGGCGCAGTCGTGAAATCTTGTCAGAGCCATGGTAGATCACAGAAAACCAAAGTTAAGAGGCAGAAGAGAAACCACAGAGAGAAACAAGACGCCACGAGCACAGAGACTATGGCAGAGCGTGAAGAGACAGTCTCCCCTGGTCTGTAAGATGATCTCAGTTCTTGGCTGCTTTCCTTTACCTGCTCACAGACACCCTCATGATAAACGGGGATGAGCACGACTGTGAGTGTCTTGTATCAAAGCACTTCACCAAGAACAACACTCTGACGCAAACCACAGCAAGGTCTTTGGTGACCCACCTCCTAGAATCACAGAAATAAACAACTGCCACCTAATTAAACTCAAAAGCTTTTGCACAGCAAAGGAAACCATAAACGAGATAGAAGACAACTCTCAGAATGAGAGAGAACGTTTGCAAACGAAGAAACAGACAAATGTTAATCTCCAAGATATATACAGCTCATGGAGCTCAATATAAAAAACACAAGCAATACAGTCAAAAAATGGACAGAAGACCTAAATAGATCTCTCCCCAAAGAAGGCATACAGATGGCCAAAAGGCATGTGAAAGGATACTCAGCATCACTAATTATTAGATAAACGCAAATCAAAACCATAATGAGGTGCACCTCACACTGGCCAGAATGGCCATCATCAAAAATTCTACAAATAATAAATTCTGTAGAGGGTATGGAGAAAAGGGAACCCTCTTATACTGTTTGCAGGAATGTAAAGTGATACAGCCACTGTGGAGAACAATATGGAAGTTCCTTTAAAAAAAAAAAAAAAAACTAAACCTAAACCTATCATATGACCCAGCAATCCCACTACTGGGCAAATACCCAGGCAAAACGCATAACTCAAAAGGATACATGTACCCCAGTGTTCATTGCAGCACTATTTACAACAGTCAGGACATGGAAGCAACCTAGATGTCCATCAACAGAAGAATGGATAAAGAAGATGTGGTATATATAGAAATGTAATGGAATATTACTCAGTCATGAAAAGGAACAAAATTGAGTCAGTGTAGTGATGAACCTAGAGCCTGTCATACAGAGTGAAGTCAGAAAGAGAAAAGCAAATACTGTATATTAATTCAGAAATCTGAATGTGAAATCTAGAAAAATGGTACTGATGAGCCTATGTGCAGGGCAGGAATAGAGATGGAGACATAAATAACAGACTTATGGACACAGTAGGGGAAGGAGAGGGTGGGATGAATTAAGAGAGTAGCACTGACATGTCTACACTACCATGTGTAAAACAGACGGCTAGTGGGAAGCTGCTATATAACATAGGGAGCTCAGCTGGATGCTCTGTGATGACCTAGATGGGTAGAATCAGGGGGTGGGTGGGAGGCTCAAGAGGGGAAGGATATATGTATACATATGGCTGATTGACATTGTTGTACAGTAGAAATTACCACCACATTGTAAAGCAATTATATTTCAATTTTTTTAAAAAGCACTTTACCTGCACTATTTCTGACTTACCGCCAAGTAACCATAAGCCTACCATAATCAGTATCTCTTTGGAACCCAGGTAGATTTATTCTCTAAAGAGAAGAGTCTACGGAGCGGTTCTTCAGTGTGCTTCTTTGAATAATGACAGTCTCCACACTCTAGACTCTCAGCTTCCCAAGAGCAGCAACCTCATCTGGTTCTGCCACCCATGTAGACGCAGCATAGTGCCAGCACACGGAGTCCTTCAGTAAACATATTTTGAATGAAAGAAACCACAAGTCATTTTAAAATGTTCAATTTACATAATTTCCACAGCGGCCCTGTGAGACATTTCTCTTAACCACAGCTTATTGCAATGCAATTGTTGTCTATTGACCCATGCAATATTATACTTTTTACCAGTTTCATCTGAACCATTAAAATAAAGAGCCAGAATAATAGCTAAATTTTAGTATTTTGATTAGTCTCTATAGTCAAAGAAAGAGAACAAATAATCCCTTGCTTATCTAAAGTGCAGCAAACCATTTTTGTTATTCTAATTTAATATTCCCATCAACCATATGAAAAAATATTACATTCTCACTTTACAGACAAAATTCAAGGCAGAGAGGAGTTATATAACTAGAAAGGAATGAAGCCAGAATTCAAACACAGGTCAGACTTAAAAATTAGTTCTTTCCCTTTATCCTAAGCTGCTCATAGCAATCTTAGAGATCATCCAATTTACCCTCTTGTTTTATATGTGGGAAAAAGTAAAGGTCTTAAAGTAGAACTTCTGATTCCTGACTCTGAGAGTTGAGAAGACATAGACATCATTGTTCTGCTGATGAAGATAGCAACACAAAGCCAGGATAATTCTTGACTGGAGTCATTGAACGTATTGAGGATCTTTTTATCAAGAAATTAGTATTGCTGATTCCGTTTTACTGCTGAAGTTGTTCCACTGGTCATAGAAGACAACTTAAATCTCATAATCTACTGTTAGATTACTAATCTAATATAATCTACTTTCTTATGGTATGCATGCATGCATGAATAGATCAATGGATATATCCCTCTATCTACATATATGCATAGATAATTTCTCCTGCATAGGAAGTTGTTATACTTTACATGACCAGTTCCTCCATATTCAAGCAAATGTAGATTTTTTAATAATTTTGTAGAGCCACATATGGTCCAGGTAATTTTATCTATATGCCACTTTACTAATACAGAGTCATAGAGAAGCCTACATTTTCCCAAGTCTCCATTCATCTGGGGAATTAAAATCTTCTATATAAAATCTGAGTCATCATGAAAAGATCTAATCTTCCAATTGTTCAGCATTCATGATTCCTATTCCTTCCAAGAGAGATAGAAGTGTGAATCACTGCCAGTACTGTGTCCTGAGTGCTAATTTCTAAAGCTGTCTATTACCAGACCTCTGGCTTCATCTCATGCTCATTAAATTAACTTTAAGTCTCATAGTGACTCAAAGTCCCACCAACAGCTTGCACTGAATTTTATAATAATTTAGAGTTTTCTAAGTTTCAGTTTTCTAAATTCATTGCAATTCATTAGCATTGATACCCTTGCACTAGATGTCATCAGGGAAAAACACCCAAAGGCAAGATCTCTGCTTCCAAAGTGATGTGTGTGTGTGTTTATATGCTGTGTCCATGCTGACTAAGCAGTTCAGGCAAATGCTAGACCACGTCCATGTTTAGGCTCTGCAGTTGTGGTCTCTAGATACACTGGGATTCCAAACTACTTCAAATCTTGATTTGCAAGTTGGTAAACTATCACTAAATATGCGCACACGTGCACACACACAAACACACACATACACATCTACCTATTAAATCTGCACACTGTGATGATTTACTATACTTGAATGCTATAAAACATTCTTACCACTACCTGGTACAGTATAAAAATCATAAACTTCAGAGTCTGACATCTCATCTAAGTTTTGTCATTTACTAGTTTGTTTGCTATTATGCTGGAACAAGTTACTAAACCTCTCTTTTTCTCATTTTTTTTTTTCATTTGTATAAGGACAGTCCTGAATGTTCATTGGAAGGACTGATGTTGAAGCTGAAACTCCAATATTTTGGCCACCTGATGCGAAGAGCTAACTCATTTGAAAAGACCCTGATGCTGGGAAAGATTGAAGGCAGGAGGAGAAGGGGACAACAGAGGATGAGATGGTTGGATGGCATCACCGACACAGTGGACATGAGTTTGAGTACACTTCAGGAGTTGGTGATGGACAGGGAGGCCTGGCATGCTGCAGTCTGTGGGGTTGCAAAAAATCGGACACAACTGAGTGACTGAACTGAACTGAACTGATAAGGACAATAATACATTTCCTCATAATAACACTCTACGGAATAAATAAAATAATGCAGGTAATTCAACCAGCACAGCACCCAGGAGATAATACTCAAGGAAAGTCTCTGTCTAAGAACAGAAGGCACCATTAGGTCACAAAGGTAGGCCATCAACTCATATTTCAAAAATTACTGACAATTATATGGAGCGCAAAACATACAAGTGCCTGGAAAACAATATGGAATATTTAGAATTTCAGAATGATCTAAAATCAAAATAACTCTAGCTGTCTTATGAAAATGAATTATAACTTTCAGTTTGAAGTGTATTTTTCTTAGGAATTTATCTCTGAGACATTTTGCTTTAAGGCATTGGTTTAAAGAGTTGAAATTTCATCAACTTGAAACTGGTAGCATAAGGACGTCTTAAATCCAAATGGGAACACATGGACTTTATCTGTAACATAATTTTTACAGAAAGATCAAAGAGAGGAGATATTCTACAAAGTCATGACATTGAACATAAATGATAACTATGAAACAGCATAACAAGTTTCATTTTCCAGCTAAGTATGATATTTTGGGGGATCATATAATTATTAGGCCAGGTAGTATCTTCAGGCCTCTGTGAATCTTGGGCCTACACTTGGGCCTGGAGTGACTTAAACCTGGTCAGACAGATGGGCCTCCATCATTTCAAAAGAGCCTTGTTATAAGCTCTAGAGGTTCACAGTCAAATCACAGTAATAAAATTCATAGAAAAATCTTTTGAGAACTATCTAAAATGGGTGCGGTCAATTGAATAAAATAAAGTAACTTGTACTGGTATAGACATCTTTTAAAGGCCATTTGTCCTACAAACAAATGACCTAAGGAGAAAACCAAATTTAACCTTCTAAGCTGAGTGACTTAAATCTTTCGTGCTCTTTCTTTATACAGTGATCAC
This sequence comes from Muntiacus reevesi, assembly GCF_963930625.1. Classification (NCBI taxonomy): domain Eukaryota; kingdom Metazoa; phylum Chordata; class Mammalia; order Artiodactyla; family Cervidae; genus Muntiacus; species Muntiacus reevesi. Next base: position 72,444,811 of record NC_089255.1, read on the forward strand.
AGATAAGGGCAAATATGTTATGTGGGGAACCACTCGAATCATACAAACCATGAATGCAGAGTCCAGAAGATAATGGTAAAATGTTGGTTTGTAAATCTATCAGTGGACATAATGGCTTAAGCCCAGCAGGAGTCTTAATGATAGATCGAGTCAAATAAATTGGATAATTTTCATAAAAGGCAACAAATTGTTAGCATAAAGGTCTCTTATTTAAAAAAAAAAAACCAGATGTTTAACAGTTAATGCACAAACTGAAGAATGGAAACACCAGAGAGAGGTCATAGGGTATATGGGGTAGGGTCAAAGTTTCTCTTCCCTGAGACCATTCATTGGTGGTATATACTCCTGAGAGATAAAAAGGAAGTTAACTACAGAAGTTCAAACTAGTGGGACTTCCCTGATGGTTCAGTGGTTAAGAATGCACTTTCCAATGCAGAGCACACAGCTTCCATCCCTGGTCGGGGAACTAAGATTCCACATGCAGCTAAGCCTAAGCCTGGGCGCCACAACTATTGAGCCCACATGCCACAACTAGTGAGAAGTCCACACAACACATCACAAGATCCCCCATGCTGCAACTGAGACCTGACACAGTCAAATAAAAATAAATAAGTGAATGAAGCTCAAACTAAAAATAAGGACTTTTATCAGTTCATCTTGATCCAAAGTTTTCATCAAACTGAGGCAGAAACGCTCCAAAAATCAGAATACTTGGTATATGAAAGGAACCTGTTTATCACATGTTTTCAATAATTAGAAATTGTTATTATGGTTAAAATTGTTACAATTATAAATAATTAAAGCAACTAATAACAGTATTTTGCTTCCCAGGGGGGTGCTATTGGTAAGGAACCTGCCTGCCAATGCAGGAGACATAAGAGACACTGGTTCAATTCCTGGGTCACGAAGATCCCATGGAGAAAGGAAATGGCAACCCACTCCAGTATTCTTACCTGGAGAATCCCATGGACAGAGGAGCCTGGAGGACTATGGTCCATGGGGTCGCAGAGTCAGACATGACTGAAGCAACTTAAGCACCTACAGAGTTGCTTACTATGTTTAACAACTACATTCAGATTCATATAGGCTCTTTTAAGTCTTCAAAAAATACCGTATGTTGTGCCATATCATACAGATGAACAAATGGAAGTAAAAGAGATTAATTATCCTGACCAAGACAACACAGCTAGTAAACGGTCCAGGTAACATTTAGTGTTGTTTTCTCTAATCTCACAAGTTCACTTGAATGGTACAGATACAGCATATGTAATGACCTCATTTTAAAATATCCTAGGATAAAAATAAAATCACAAACATAAACACTAAAGTGTAAGGGAAGTACAGAGATCATCAATTCTTTGGAGAAAAGTGGCCTTGGGTAAGCCAGCGCAGAACAATTATTATTACTCATTAAGAGAAAATAATCACTTTCTGAGGATATTCAATTTGCTGTAATATTAATAAAGCTTTAGAAAGCCCAAAGGATGGTTTATTGTGTGGAAGCAGTGGGGAGTGTGATTTTTCTTGATTGTATGGTCTTTTTTTTTTTAATTCATTGTCTTTGCTTGGTCCAGTAATTACATTTTGAAGTTCCATAGCACAAAGAAGCTGATGTAGCAAATAAGCCAATTTGAATAGGCTTTTCACTGTTTCTCATAAAGACATGATTTGCAGTTACAATATTTTTCTTCACCCAATGCCTTCAGATGATCAAATCCTCCCTCAGGAAAGGAAACAAAACGAGCCAAATTGCCAACATTCTTCACCTCTTGAGACAGCTTATTTGCATGTTGCAATGAAGGCTCTTATTATCTCTTATTCCATCTTGAATCTAGAATATTTTATTGTGATCTTAAAACAAAAAGACAGCTCTACCTTGATGAGTCTGACGATGTCCCTCCTGCAGAATTCAATGATAAGCTTGACCCTCTGCCATTTTCTCAAATTATATTTTGGGTCAATTTGCAAGTACTTTTAAAAACATGCATTTAACAACTTTTCCAAAACACAGAATGAGCACCTAATAGACTTCCTCCTTATCTGAAATCAATGGCACCCTCCTTTCCTACTTGATCTGTGTAACCAAGGTTTCACAATACTGAATCAACTCGTTCAGATTCAAAAAACCTATTATAAAATTAAAGTTTCTAATACACTGAGTAACATCTGAGCAGAATCAGAGATGCAAAAAAAAAAAAAAAAAAAAAATTTCCAAAGGGAGTTGTGGGAAGAGATGACACACACAGAACTGAGCCTTCTCATCCTTGAACTGAGCTTTGGAGATGCTCAGACACCATGAAGAAGCTAACAGAATTTAGAAGACCTGAAACCGTAGGAACCTCTGTGAGGACAGAATTTAGGACCCAGAGGTGCAGGAAATGGCTGCTCAGAACAGAAGATGGCCAGGAACCAGGGACAGAAAACAGGCTGTGGGAAGATGTTTTACCTCCCGCCATGCTCTGTATAACAAATGAGTGGCACCAACCTGTAATCAGCCAGCTGCAGTAGGGGTCCAATAACCAAAGGACAGGACAATCCTTCCTCCCTAGAGCCCAGTAGTGACAACTGTGAGAAGCACCCATGAGAAAAGGAAGTACCCAAGACAAAGTTACAAAGGGAAGTGGATGGACTGAGATAAGGTCTGGCAGAGGCGGGCATCCCTCTGGGTCAGTCAAGTGAGTGCAAGAAGTGCTGCCCTGACTAGAAGACCAAGGAAATTCTTTTCTGCTAAACACTCATCTTTGTATTCCCTTTCTGCTTTGCTCTCTGCTAGCAATTTCTTCCTCACCTGGAACTACCTCCTGACTTCAATTCTTCCATCATTTCACCACCAGATCAGAGTGGGGAGAACAAATGATAATGAAAATTAAAAAGGAGAGAAGAGAAGAGAAATCAGTGAGTCACCACCTTGAGTCCTCCTGCCTCAGCTTTGGTTCATCCTTAAGTTTCAGTATAAAAACCTAATCTGCTGACATTAATATAAGATGCTGCGTAATGCATGCCTGTCACATACCAGGCTCAGGGCCACTTGCTTAACAAATATTATATAATTCAGTACAACATCCTGAGGCAAGGATCATTGCCCCTAACTCAGAGGTGATGAAAGTCTTAAAATTCAAAAGTCTTAAAATCTATCCATAGTCATATACTTTATACATGTTCAAATCCAAGATTCAAATCCAGATCAAGGTAGCTCCAAAGATCTTATTTAAGTATGCTCTTCACTACCATTTCTAGAATTCCCTTTGAAAATACCAAACAAAGCCAGGTGTAACTCAGATGCCCTTATAGGTTAGGAAGGCGATTCTTGATACCCAGGCAGTGGAAACAGGCTACCTTGCCCATCATCCCCACCAGGGATTCTCCCTAAGTGAGGCAGGATGGAAAGAAAAATGGTTTGTTTTTGTTTTTGTTTTTAAAAGGATACTTTTGTCTTTTCTAGTCATACTTTTGGAGAAGGAAATGGCAAACCACTCCAGCATCTTGCCTGGAAAATCCCATGGACAGAGGAGGCTGGTAGACTACAGTCCATGGGTTAGCAAAGAATCGGACAGGACTGAAGCAATTTAGCACACACAGAGAGAGTCATACTTTCTCTGTCCTCTGAGTTCTGCGTCAGAGAAAGAACACAACACCTGTTTGATTCCTACCCAAAACACAAGGCATGAAGTTTGAGCACCGTGTATGGCAAGGCAAATGAAATTTGAACACTAGATATTCCCCCAAAGACTCCACACTTCTCTGCTCCCCAAGCTCTCCTCCCTTGGGAATCCTCTTTGCAGAACACTTTGGTGATCTGCCCACTGTGGCTTGGCTTGGGCATCACTGCTTTTCTAAGATTCATTCATGTGCTTTGCTCAATAACAGACCTGCTTCTCCAAGTGCCCTGATTTATGTGTCCAGAAGAACAGGACATTTTCCTCTTTTCTCTCCCCCTCCCCCATCAGCTCTCAGATAGGGGTTTGCTTTTCTCACCCATGTAAATTATTCTACCTACTTTGAAAGTCAGATCCTTTTCATTGTAGTCAGGGGGTTTTTTTAGTGCTCTTACTAACATTAATTAAGAAGTTACTTATAACTTACTAATAATTTAGTTACACAGAAAACATCTGTCTCTTCAAATGGAGTAGCAAGAGGTGCTCTTACTAATTCTCTAAGGTCACTGGCAGGCCAGTACAGTGCTTAGATGATAACACTTTAGAGAAAAGGTATTCTATTAATCCCAGACCATGCTATTAAAATGCTCTTTAGTTAATATTTTTCCACAAAATCTTTAGCAATAGCAATTTTGTAACAAAGGGACGGGTCTATGTTTTAGCTACATGGAAGGAGAGGTGTTCCAGAACTTCCAAGGCAGTGGGATGGCCCCAGATGTGAGGAGAGCTCAGAAATGCAGCTGGAGACTGCTCAGACCCTCACTGGTAGGTTACAACAGAAACCAGGAAACAGCAACAAGCTCCCTTGACAGAGAGTGGGGACAGAAGAGCACAGGGCAGGACCCTGGAGTGCCCCATCTCCCCAGTGCAGAAAGAGCTAAGAATATTTCTACTATTATTCAAAAGGATTTAAGTGGTTCCTGAAAACTAAGATCAATGTTTTGCATAAGTTTAGCCTTCATGGCTGCTGAAATTTTTTATCTGATTTCTCTTTTCCTCCAAACGATGTTCTGGGAACATGTTCTGAAATCTCAGAGGAAAAAAACAAAGGCAGGCCAGGACCTCCAGCATTTGTTAAAATGTTTTGTGTAATCCATCCCGGTTTATTTGACTCCAGGACAGGCTGATTTTAATCCTCATATGCAGTCCTTTCTGACCCTTTGCCCACAAAGATAAGAGGAGTAAAGCTTTTACAATAATGCAATATTATATCTGGAAAGGATTCCACAAATCCTCCTGTAAGATCAGTATGAAAAAAATCCAATTTAGCAAAAGCTTTAAATACACACACAGGCATGCAGCTGCACAATACAGTTTACCTCTGACCTGGGAAGTTCACAGTGAACAGGAACCAAAGGGAAACATAGGTCTGTATTCCAAAAAAGCACACCCCTTCAGCATGCAAGTCTTAATTCAGCAATTTTTAAAATAGATACCCAACTAGTTATTAAATAAATATTAAGATTACTTGGCATTCTTTTTCTCTTCCTGTTTGCTCTGGATCTCAGACTATAAAAATAAAACTTTTGTTTTACCTTGTGAATCTCCCAATTTTTTCTAGCAAAATGTCTAGCTTTGACAGTTTTGCTTTCCATTCTCCCTTAACATGTATTACCATGATTTCAGAGTAAAATCCTTTTTTTTTTTCTAATTTTAAGCTTGCTGCTTTATGCTTATAGTATTATCCAGATTTAATGGAGAATTAATAAACAAACAAACACGAAAATCAGCCTAATGGTTTCCCAGCCAGCAGTAGTGCAGATAAAAGTAGTCTGCTTCCCCTTGGCAGATTTTGACCAACATTACACAATGACCTTATCTTGTAAAGCAAAGTGATCAGCCTCCCCCAGAGCAGCCACCCAAACTACCTGCTTAGGCTATCAGTCTATTTTCATTACCCACATTTTTATTCTACTTTGTGTGTGCCCCTAGTTGTTTTGGGGTTGATACAGTTGAGCCTGGTGGGGTCATATAGAGTCAGACATGACTGAAAGCATGCACACACGTACAGTTTACAGGTTCAGGCAATGAGATGCAGCAGTAGAGTCACATGCATTAAAAGAGAAAAAATGCTAGTGGCCTGTGTGAAATTGACAGACCTTGCATTGAGATAGAGCTGGAAAGTTGTGTAAAGAAAAAATTTTTAATAAAATTCTGTCTTGGCTTTCCGGAGAACACTGCTGATTTATTCTACAGTGAATTCTTTCATAAAACCAAATATCACTTGGTGACACAGCTAAACTTCCTCTTATGTATCTGCTTTAAATCTGGATCTTTACTTGTTGGGTTTCACTGAATGAATTTCATTTACTCACAAATTCCGTCTTCATCCTTTTCTGATTGTGCCACATGATCTATGACAATCCCAGTCCTTTTTTCTTTTGCACAGACAACAAATGCACTTGCATATGCACGTAAGCTTTGTCTCTGCCCATCATTCTTCACCCACCTTCCCTGGAACATCTTTATTTCCCTTATTTCCTGACTTTAAAGTCCTCAGTCCCCACATTCCACCTCTTAATGTAATTAGTTTACATGTCTCATTTCCCTACCAGATGATCATTTCAAAGGTCAGAACCAAGTCAGGCCTTGTTTTATATCAACCAAAGCTTACAAAATAGGTTCTCAATAATTATTTGTTGAATTTGAACCAACATTCTTCTTTCCTCTTCATCCAAGCCTCCTCTGACACCAGTTCAAGCAAAGTGAGTTACAACACAAAATCTAAATACCTTGTGTAGCATACAAGACTGGCCATATACTTGTCCCTTTTTCAGCCCTATCTCTTCCATCCACCCAGAACTGTGTGCCAACTCATATACATTTTAAGCTATATTGATTAAATAACAAAGTTGTTGTTTAGCCACTAAGTCATGTCCTACTCTTTTTGAGACCTCATGGACTGTAGCCCGCCAAGCTCTTCTGTCTATGGGAGTTCCAGGCAAGAATACTGGAGTGGGTTGCCACTTCCTTCTCCAGGATCTTCCCAACCCAGGGATTAACCCTGCAAGTCCTGCAATAGCAGGCAAATTCTTTACCACTGAGCCAACAGGAATCCTCAAAGAAAAATGTACCATATTATTTTAGGGCTTCCCTGGTGGTTCAGATGGTTAAGAACCTGCCTGTGATGTGGGAGATGTGGGTTCGATCCTTGGGTTGGGAAGATTCCCTGGAGGAGGGCATGGCAACCCACTCCAGTATTCTTGCCTGGAGAATCCCATGGACAGAGGAGCCTGGCAGACTACAGTCCCTGGAGTCGAAAAGACTCAGACACAACTGAGCGACTAAGTACATATTACTTTAAAAGAACAAATTGTGTACATCTTAAGCATATTACTTATCTCCCCTATAAGTGTTTATTTCAAGAATAATTGGTTCTCTATGTTAATTTTCATTTTTAAAATTTAGTTCCCCCAGCTAATATTACCTTATGCTTCTGTGCTTTGGCTCATTATCCTCCTTCTTAAAACACTCCCTATCCTGACCCCTTGTCTACTAACTCATCCCTCCAATGACTCTGAATTCAAATCTCTACTCCCAGATTCTCTCCTGATTCCCAAAACCATACATATAATTGACTTGTTCATCTCCACCAAGAGATATTAGGAGTCTGTGGCATTGATCCAGTTGAATTACTATACTGATAGCTGTGAAGATGGATGAAAGAAGTAGTCTGGGATATATTTTGAGAGCTGTGTCAGTGGGAATGTCTATGACATATAGATGCAGATTACTTCACGTTATTAGAAGTTTACCACAATGAGGCTGAGAGCATAAGCTCACTTTCCTGTTAACTTTGCTCCTCTTCATTGTTAAAGATCTCCTGGCTAAACACCCTAGATGCAGATGTCTTGCAATCACATGAGTTTAGTTGTCAGACTCCTTTTTGGAGATCCAGACTTAGATTTCCACCTTCCTTCTCAAAATTTCTACTTAAATGTCTCACAGTTATCTCAAATTTAACATATCCCAAACTGAACTCTTGTATCTTATGCTACCTCAAACTGCTCTTTCTCTAGTGTGCCTTACCTTAAGAGTTGGTCATTTCTTCACCTAGTGCCAGAAACTTGGGAGTCAACTTTAATGATGATCTCCCTTACTGCTCAGATCTAAATGATCAGCATGTCCCAATGATTCTACCACTAAATTATAACTTGAAGTCACATATTAATGTCCATTTCTATAGCAACCACCCTGGTTCAATCCAATTTCATCTCTCACTGGACTAACCTGAATAATTATCCTTTCTGCCTCTACTCTAGACTTTACTCTGTGCTTCTACACAAGCCAGCATGTTGTTTTAAAACTTTAAATCTAATTATGTCTCCTCCATTGTACATTCTTCAATGACTTCTAATCCTTTTAAAATAAAATTTTTAAAAATCCTCACCCTGGTTTATAGTACCATGCATAATTTAGTTCCTACCCATCTTTCTAACCTCATCCCACAACATTCTTTCCCCTTACTCACTTGGCTCCAGACACACTAAGTTTCACTCTGTCTTTACAAGCTCATCAGCTCCATACCTGTGATCTCCTCTACAACATACTCAGCACCTAGGCCATGCTTGGCACATACATGTTCAATTAGTTCAATTAATGTTTATTAAATGTATAAGTAATTAATGAGTTCTGAGGACCATCACCTTTATGCCAAAAGAATAGTTCAACCTATTACGATCCTTTCAGCTATAAGTAATGAAGGAGCCAATGAACAGAGGTCTCAATATTAAGAATTTTATTATGTCACACAACTAGAAAACCAAGGAAAGGGCAGTTTTGACTCAGCTTTGACCAATTATTTTAGCTTCAGAATAACATCCTAAAGCCTCCAGTTTCTTTTCTTCTCTCTGCTCTGCATGCTCAGGATGCAGGAGCAGGCCCATCCCCTAATGGTCACAAAAAAACTGGAGAATTTCAAATATCACAGGTAGATGACAACATCCAGCTAACCATGAGAGTGTTCTTCCCCCATTCAGCTCCTTTTATTAAAGGAAAAGCATCAGATCTCTCTTAAACCAACTCCTTTACACTCTACCCCCTGCCCTCTACCCTCATCATTTCTTGGCCAGGTTTTTTGTAATAAATCCCATGGTAGTACATCTTCCCCTGATAGTCAATCCTCCCTCCTTCAACCACAATGATGTTTCTAAAATAAACATCCAAAGATTTTTCTTTCTTACAATTTTTTCCCACAGCTGTGGAA